>NW_027411755.1:15933044-16106522 GCF_047663935.1 Musca autumnalis | reverse complement strand
CAACCTTTTGTACAATGATACCTTCTGTAATGGCCCACGAGGTCTGTATGTCTCCTCCAATTTCTTCCACGCTTCGTGTGAAGTGGTACAACTCCATATGTACCCCAACTGTGTTGGCTTCACACACAGAAAAATGGACGCTAACGCCTTCTCATCATCCAGCAACCATTTATCTTCATTCTCCTTGGCCTTCTTCAATTGTCCACTTACAATTTTCCACTGGCCACAATGAATTAAAATGCTGCGCATTTGGATGACCCAACTGTCATAGTTGTTTTCGTCCAATTTGTCAATCTGGAAATTGGGTGCACTCATCTTGAATTGTTTCTCTAATTATTATTTCACAATATTTTTTCCGTTTCTTTTTACGCAGTTATGCTTCTGGGCTCATAACCTGAAGAAAAACACTTGTGTTGTTTCGTTTTATAAAATTAACAGAGTTTTTATTGAATAATAATTAGGAAACTAAAATATGACTTCACGCCAGGAGATAAACTTAGAGACTGATAAAATTTATTTCACAACTATTTACATTAACACCCCAATTGAGTGCTCACACAACAAACGTCATACATGTTGTTAGAAGGGTTGCCATTTACATATATTTCATCATGAAATTTTTAAAAAAATGTTTTTAAAGACGAATATTTCAAGGACGTGAAATAAAATCAAAGAAATTTTTCAAGGAGGTGGACTTTAAAAAAAAGTCAAGGACGCGGATTCTTTAACAAATATTTATCAATGACGTGGATTTTTTAACAAATATTTTTCAATAACTTGGATTTTAAAAAATATTTTTCAAGGCCGTAGATTTTTAAAGAATATTTTCACTGACGTGGATTTTATTAAAAATATTTTTCAGGGACGTGGATATTTTAAAAAATATTTTTCAAGGACGCGGATATTTTAAAAAATATTTTTTCCAGAACGTAGATTATTTTCAAGGACGTGGATTTTTTAAAAAATATTTTTCAAGGACGCGGAGATTTTAAAAAATATTTTTCAAGGACGCGGAGATTTTAAAAAATATTTTTCAAGGACGCGGAGATTTTAAAAAATATTTTTCAAGGACGCGGAGATTTTAAAAAATCAAGTGCACGGATTTCTTTAAGAAAATATTTCTAAGGACGCGGATTTTTTAAAAATGAAATAAAAGAAATTTTCGAGGAAGTGAATTTTTAAAAATTGTTTTTAAGGACGAAGATTTCAAGGACGTAAAATAAAATAAAAGAAATTTTTCAAGGATATGGACTTTTTAAAAAAAATTGAAGGACGTGGATTTTTAACAAATATTTTCCAAGAACGCGGGTTCATTAACAAATATTTATCAATGACGTGGATTTTTTAACAAATATTTTTCAAGAACGTGGATTTTTAACAAATATATTTCAAGGACGTAGATTTTTTAAAGAATATTTTCAATGACGTGGATTTTATAAAAAATATTTTTCAACGACGCGGATATTTTAAAAAATATTTTCAAGAACGTAGATTATTTTCAAGAAAGTTGTTTTTGCATTACGCATTGGCCAACAAGGCCGTGCTGATGCCTATTATTGTTGTTGGCGTTTTTTATTGTTGGACTGCAGAATTTTACATCTTTGTGTTTATTTTATTTGCAAAAACAACTTTCTTGTTGTTTTTACCCCCGCTTATTGAAGCAACATTCCTATAAATTCCTTATTCCTTCCTAAATTCTTTAGTTCGACTCAAATTGTAGGGTAAACAGCTTTAGGGCCATACAGCAAATTTCTCATTTTATTTAATTTTCTAGATGGCTTTATTGACCTGTTTATCGATACAGAGTCGGCGAAAAAGGGAACTGATGAAGTTGTTTGGTGACAACTGAAACTATAGTATTCCCTACCCTTCGCCCGCAACTAATCAATTTCATATCCACTTTAAAAAATTTTGTTATTCAAACAATTGAATTACAACAAAATATGGACTCAAGCTGAAATAAACACAAAGATTTTTAAAGAATATTTTCAATGACGTGGATTTTTTAAAAAATATTGTTCAAGGAACCGGATTTTTTTAAAAATATTTTTAAGGATGAAGATTTAAAAAAATCAGGGACACGATTTTTTTTAAGAAAATATTTTTAAGGACGTGGATTTTTAAAAATAAAATAAAGAAGTGAAATTTTGAAAGGAAGTGAAATTTTTAAAAACTGTTTTAAAGGACGAAGATTTCAAGGACGAGAAATAAAATAAAAGAAAATTTTCAAGGAAGTGGACTTTTTAAAAAATATTTTTCAAAGACCTGGTTTTTTAACAAATATTTTTCAAGAGCGTGGATTTTTCAACAAATATTTTTCAAGGACGTAGATTTTTAAAGAATATTTTTCAAGGACGTGGATATTTTAAAAAATATTTTCTAGGACGTGGATATTTTAAAAAATATTTTTCAAGGACGTGGATATTTTAAAAAAATATTTTTCAAGGACGTGGATATTTTAAAAAATATTTTTCAAGGACGTGGATATTTTAAAAAATATTTTTCAAGGACGTGGATATTTTAAAAAATATTTTTCAAGGACGTGGATATTTTAAAAAATATTTTTCAAGGACGTGGATATTTTAAAAAATATTTTCAAGGACGTGGATATTTTAAAAAATATTTTTCAAGGACGTGGATATTTTAAAAAAATATTTTTCAAGGACGTGGATATTTTAAAAAATATTTTTCAAGGACGTGGATATTTTAAAAAATATTTTTCAAGGACGTGGATATTTTAAAAAATATTTTTCAAGGACGTGGATATTTTAAAAAATATTTTTCAAGGACGTGGATATTTTAAAAAATATTTTTCAAGGACGTGGATATTTTAAAAAATATTTTTCAAGGACGTGGATATTTTAAAAAATATTTTTCAAGGACGTAGATTATTTTCAATGACGTGGATTTTTTAAAATATATTTTTCAATGACGCGGATTTTTTAAAAATATTTTTCAATGACGCGGATTTTTTAAAAATATTTTTCAATGACGCGGATTTTTTAAAAATATTTTTAAGAACGAAGATTTTAAAAAATCGAGGGCACGGATTTCTTTAAGAAAATATTTCTAAGGACGCGGATTGTTTAAAAATAAAATAAAAGAAATTTTTCAAGGAAGTGAATTTTTTTAAGTACGAAGATTTCAAGGACGTGAAATAAAAAAAGAACATTTTCAAATATTTTTCAAGGACGAAGATTTTTTAAGAAATAGTTTTAACAAATATTTTTCAAGGACGTAGATTTTTAAAGAATATTCTTCAAGGACGTGGATATGTTAAAAAATATTTTTCCAGGACGTGGATATTTTAAAAAATATTTTTCAAGGACGTGGATATTTTAAAAAACATTTTTCAAGGACGTGGATATTTAAAAAAACATTTTTCAAGGACTTGGATATTTCAGAAAATATTTTTCAAGGACGTGGATATTTTAAAAAATATTTATCAAGGACGTGGATAATTTAAAAAATATTTTTCAAGGACGTGGATATTTTAAAAAATATATTTCAAGGGCGTGGATATTTTAAACAAGTAAAAAGTCGTTAAGTTCGGCCGGGCCGAACTTTTTATACCCTCCACCATATCTAATCTAAAAAATGTGTTCAGCTAGGTGAAAGGTACCACCTACGGGGCTATATCAAAGAGTCAACCTATCTTTAAATTTTTTGGCGGAAAAGTTTTATAGCTGCAGGGAACTTCAAGAGTCAAATTAAGGGTAGTTTCATCAAAACAATGTAGACCCTCAACTATGGACCCATGTTGACGAATTTTAGTGAAGAAATTTCGTGACCACTGAAAATTCCCGAAAATCGGGAGGTACAGTTATATAGGGGGATATACCAAAACATGGACCTATATTGACGATTATTTTTGAATAGACAAAATTGTAGCTAAAATTCTCAAGATACCGATCACTACAGGTAGTTCGACTAAAAATTGCAGCTAAAATTCTCAAAATACCGAAAATCGGGAGATACCGTTATATGGGGGCTATACCAAAACATGGACCTATGTTGACGATGTTTCGTTGGAGATGTTTTATGACCACTGAGAACTTCAAATGTCAAGTTACGGCTATTTCGGTTAAAAACTGTAGCTAAAATTCTCAAAATACCGAAAATTGGGAGGTACCGTTATATGGGGGCTATACCAAACATGGACCTATGTTGACGATGTTGGGTGAGGATATTTCATGACCACTGAGAACCTCAAATGGCAAATTACAGCTAGTTCGGTTAAAAATTGTAACTAAAATGCTCAAAATACCGAAAATCGGAAGGTACAGTTATATGGGGGCTATACCAAAACATGGACCTATGTTGACAATGTTTGGTGGAGATGTTTCATGACCACTGAGAACCTCAAATGTCAAATTGCAGATAGTTCGGTTAGAAATTGTGGCTAAAATTCTCAAAATACCGAAAATCGGGAGGTACAGTTATATGGCGGCTATACCAAAACATGGACCTATGTTGACGATGCTTGGTGGAGATATTTCATGACCACTGAGAACCTCAAATGGCAAATTACAGCTAGTTCGGTTAAAAAATGTAGCTAAAATTTTCAAAATACCTCAAATCCGGAGGTACCGTTATATGGGGGCTATACCAAAACATGGACCTATGTTGACGTTGTTTCGTGGAGATGTTTCATGACCACTGAGAACCTCAAATGTCAAATTGCAGATAGTTCGGTTAAAAATTGTGGCTAAAATTCTCAAAATACCGAAAATCGGAGGTACCGTTATATGGGGACTATACCAAAACATGGACCTATGCCCATATCCTTTGGGATATAAGTTTGTTGATCACTAGGAACCCTAAGTGCCAAATTATAGCTAATTCGGTCTGCAAATGTGGCGAAGAACGTCAAAATACCTCAAATCCGGAGGTACCGTTATATGGGGGCTATACCAAAAAGTGGACCGATATAGCCCATCTTCGAACTTGACCTGCCTATGGAAAAAAGACCCTCGGGTGCAAAATTTCAGCACTCTATCTCAATTATTTCGGACGCTAGAGTGATTACAACAGACGGACAGACGGACAGACAGACGGACAGACGGACATGGCTAGATCGTCTTAGAATTTTATCCTGATCAAGAATATATATACTTTATAGGGTCGCAAATGATTAGTTCGATGTGTTACAAACAGAATGACAAACATAATATACCCTCCATACTATGGTGGAGGGTATAAAAATATTTTTCAAGGACGTTGATTATTTTCAATGACGTGGATTTTTTAAAAAAATATATTTTTCAAGGACGCGTATTTTTTAAAAATTGTTTTCAAGGACGCGCATTTTTTAAAAATATTTTTAAGAACGAAGATTTTAAAAAATTGAGGGCACGGATTTCTTTAAGAAAATATTTCTAAGGACGCGGATTTTTTAAAAATAAAATAACAGAAATTTTTCAAGGAAGTGAATTGTTTTAAAGAACGAAGATTTCAAGCACGTAATATAAAATAAAATAACATTTTCAAATATTTTTCAAGGACGAAGATTTTTTGAGAAATAGTTTTCATAAGCGTGCATTTTTTAATAAATATTTTTCATGGACGTGGATTTTGTAAAGATATTTTTCAAAGACGTGGATGTTTTAAAAAACATTTTTCAAGGACCTGGAATTGTTAAAAAATATTTTTCAAGAACGTGGATTATTTAACAACTATTTATCAACAACGTGGATGTTTTAAAAAAAATTTTCAAGGACGTGGATGTTTAAAAAAATAATTTTCTAAGACTTTGATTTTTTAAAAAATATTTTTCAGTTACGTTGATTTTGTACAAAACATTTTTCAAGGACGTCAAAGGCGTTGTTGTAAAACATTTTTCAAGGACGTGGATTGTTTAAAAATATTTTTCAAGAACGTGGATTGTTTAAAAATATTTTTCAAGGACGTGGATTGTTTAAAAATATTTTTCAAGGACGTGGATTGTTTAAAAATATTTTTCAAGGACGTGGATTGTTTAAAAATATTTTTCACGGAGCTGAATTGTTTAAAAATGTTTTTCAAGGACATATACTTTTTCAAAAATATTTTTCAAGGACGTGTTTTTTAAAAAAAAATATTTTTCAAGGATCTGCATTCAAAAATATTTTTCAACGACATGAGTTTTTTCAAAAATAATTTTCAAGGACGTGGATTTTAATTTTTTTTTTTCAACGAGGTGGATTAAAACAAGTAAGAAAAGCGTTAAGTTCGGTCGGGCCGAACTTTTTATACCCTCCACCACAAATTTCAGCCATTTCGGTAGATTAATGTGGCCACAACCTTCAAAATACCGAAAATCAGGAGATCTCGTCCTAAGGGGGCTATATCAAAACGTGGACCTATATAAAAATTTTATGGTAGAAATGTTTCCTAGGGACTAATACATTAAAAATATATTAAAATGACGCGTACTTTTTATGGGTTGTTATATGGGGGCTATACAAAAACGTGGACCTATATAAACCAACTTTGGTATGAATGTTTTTTGGCCTCTGGAGACACAAAATACCAAATTACAACCAATTCGGTGGTGAAATGGGACAAATATCTTAAAAATTCCATAAAACGACGACGCGTCATGCGTCATTTTGTATGGGGGCTATACGAAAGCGTGGAACTACATAGCCCGCTTTCAATACCAAAAGTCCTACGTACAAATAATAGATTTTCCCAAAATTTCATCCACCTACGTCAATCCGTTCGGACGCTAGAGTGATTTCCACAGACGGACAGACAGACAGACGGACGGACATGGCTATATCGATGTAGAATTGCACGCTGATCAAGAATATATATAGTTTGTGGGGTCTACAATGATTATTTCGAGTAGTTACAAACGTAGTGACAAACTTAATATACCCCCATCCTATGGTGGAGGGTATAAAAATGGCAATGATTTTTTTTTTTTTGCAAAGTAGTCAGGCTTAATCTCATAGTCTTTTATTAAAACAACTTTAATTTACTATTGGGAAAAAATTGGCGATGTTTACCAAGAGGTAAGGCAGGGAAGACTATAGTTTCGGATCGCGCCACAGATCCTCATCAGTTCCCTTGATTCTTCTTTTTCAACAAGAAACATTATATACCCAAGTGTCGATTGCTCGCTTAAATAGATACGTGTTCAAAGAAACACTCTGATCGATAATTTCTTTGGCACTACATAAACTCGAGCAACTCCACTTGCAAACAAAACCAAATCTTCCCTACTACTATGCGTTCGTTGAGTCTCAACGAAAAACACATAACCAATTTGTTGATATAGTTTGTTATAGCTTTATTGCTGTTATAAACCACACTTTTGACGGTGCCCTGTTTAACAATTGTTTTTTTTTAATTTTTAAGGTCGAAAAAAATTTTAAAGGACATGGATTTTGTAGAAAAAGTGTTTTAAGAACGTGAGTTTTTCAGAACATATTTTTTCAAGGACGTGGTTTTTTGGAAAATATTTTTCAATGATGTGGTTTTTTCTAAAAATATTTTTTCAAGGACATCGATGTTTTTAGAAAATATTTTTCAAAGACTTTGATTTTTTAAATAAAATATTTGTTAAGGTTAATTAAGTTTTAAAAAAAATAATTATTTTTGTGTTTTCTTCTTTTAAAAAAATTTTAGACGGCATGGGGTTTTAAAAAATATTTTTCAACGAAATTGTTTTTTTATATTTTTCAAAGAATTTGTTTTTTTTTTAATTTGTTGTTTAGATTGAGATGTTTTTCAAAGCATGTTTTCCAAGTAAATGTATTTTATTTTTTAATTTTTTCAAGGACGTGGATTTAAAAGAAATATTTATACCCTATACCACAATGTGGAAAAGGGTATTATAAGTTTGTTTTGGTAAAAATTCATGTAACACCGCGAAATATTCGTCGGAGACCCCCAATGTGGTATACCAATCTTCATATCTCGACGAGATAAAGCGATTTTGAGATGTGTGTCCGTCCGTCCGTCCGTCTGTCCATTATAAATTGTAAACACGCTCCAGGCCGCATTTATGGACCGATCGTCACGAAATTTTGTATGGAGGTCGGGTTCAGATCAGAATAGATCCCTATTCTTATTGGTGATGATCGTGAAATATTTAGCGGGTGAAATGGACCAAAAACATAATATTTATCCAATTTTCTAGCGGCTCTGTAGGTCTCAATAATAGTCCGATCAACGCGTAATTTTAAATAAGGTAAGAGTATATCACAAAGGAGAAGCTTGCAATTTGAGATGGCGATCGGATAATATTTAGAGGGTTAAATGGACCAAAACTTTTGTGTGAAAATTGTGAAAAAATTTAATATACAGCTTATATCTTAATTCCTGGAAGTGACATTCCGGACAAGTGAGATATACTTGAAAGTGGAACGCTTGACCTTTCAATTGATGCCAATTATGTTGGTGTGCATGATCAGATAACAGAGTTACAGCCTAATATATTCCGTTATTTGTTTGTAGTGTAATAATAAACACGCTAGAAGTCGCAATTATACATCAATTGTCACGAAATTTTGCACCGAGTAAGAGTATAGGTCGAAAAAGATGCCTACAATTTTGAATGATGATCTGATATTCTTTAGCGGGTGAAATGGACCATTGCTTTTGTATGAAAAATATAAAAAATTTATTTTTGGCCGATACTTTAATTCCTTGAGGACACTTATATGTATACGAGTATTTCGCAAAGTAGCCTACATATGGGAAAAAACTACTGACGTTTCCTCTGATGTAAATTGCAATAAAGTGTTTGCTAGATAACGGGCCTACTGCCTAATTGGGTTCTGTGTAGAGAATCACATTTTTATCCCATGTTACATATTGTCTCTCCAAATGTTTATGTAACACCGCGAAATATTCATCCTAGACCCCTTATTTGGTATGTCAAAATTCATATCTCGACGAGATAAAGCGATTTAGCGATGTGTGTCCATCTATTAAGATTGTAAACAAGCTTAAGGCCGAAATTATGGACCGATTGTAACGAATTTTTTAAGGAGGTTGGGTTCGGGCCAGAATAGAAATGATTAGTTTTTGGTGATGATCGTGAAATGTTCAGGGGATGAAATGGACAAAAAACAAAATTTTAACCAATTTTGTAGCGGCTCTGTAGGTCAAAATAATAACCCGCAAAATTTTAAACAAAGTTTGAGTTTATGATGAAGAAGAAGCGTACAAACCAACGTTTGTGTGAACTAAATTTTCCTTTCCTGCTACCAAAATGTCTTTGTCATGCTAGATAACTTTTTGGTTTTGTTCATAAGTATTATACATTACATCTCTGATATTTGATAATTACATTTTCACAATCATTGAAAAGAAGTTCCGTGGAGAGCGATTGTCCAGGGATAGTGGTATAGGGTATCCCATGGCCGGCTCCGCCCGACTATAGACTTTTCTTACTTGTTTTTAATGACTTGAATTTAAAAACAGAATATTTTCAAGTTACCAAGCAGCCCTAAGCATTTAATACCGTTCGTTAGGTAGTAGGGCTGCGGTGTCAAATGGTCAGTCGTTTTGACTACTGTCTATTTTTTGTCTTTCTTTCAAACTTAGTTTTCTTTTTTATACCCTCCACCATATGGAGGGTATAATTAAATTTGTCATTCCGTTTGTAACACATCGAAATATTCGTCGGAGACCCTATAAAGTATATATATTATTGATCAGCATAAAATTCTATGTCGATTTGACCATGTCCGTCTGTCCGTCCGTCCGTCCGTCCGTCCGTCCGTCCGTCAGTCCGTCCGTCTGTCTGTTGAAATCAAGATACAGCTCGCAATTTTAAAGATAGAGAGTCAAAATTTGGTACAGAAGTTTTTATTACTTGCAGGATGGTTGGTATTGAAAATGGGATATATCGGTCCATGTTTTGATATAGCCCCCATAGAACGGTACCTCCCGATTTTCGGTATTTTTAAGGTTTTAGCTTCATTATCCTACCAAAATGGCTGAAATTTGGTACGTAGTCTTCTTTAGGGGTATACAACTTTCCCCCAGAATTTTGTCGGTATCGGTCCACACCTTCATATAGCCCCCATAGAACGGTACCTCCCGATTTTCGGTATTTTTAAGGTTTTAGCTTCATTATCCTACCAAAATGGCTGAAATTTGGTACGTAGTCTTCTTTAGGGTTATACAACTTTCCCCCAGAATTTTGTTGGTAGCGGTCCACACCTTCATATAGCCCCCATAGAACGGTACCTCCCGATTTTCGGTATTTTGAAGGTTTTAGCTTCATTATCGTACCAAAATGGCTGAAATTTGGTACGTAGTCTTCTTTAGGGGTAAAAAACTTTCCCCCAGAATTTTGTTGGTATCGGTCCACACCTTCATATAGCCCCTATAGAACGGTACCTCCCGATTTTCGGTATTTTTAAGGTTTTAGTTTCATTATCCTACCAAAATGGCTGAAATTTGGTACGTAGTCTTCTTTAGGGGTACAAAACTTTGCGCCAGAATTTTGTTGGTATCGGTCCACACCTTCATATAGCCCCTATAGAACGGTACCTCCCGATTTTCGGTATTTTTAAGGTTTGAGCTTCATTATCCTACCAAAATGGCTGAAATTTGGTACGTAGTCTTCTTTAGGGGTATAAAACTTTCCCCCAGAATTTTGTCGGTATCGGTCTACACCTTCATATAGCCCCCATAGAACGGTTCCTCCCGATTTTCGGTATTTTGAAGGTTTTAGCTTCATTATCACACCGAAATGGCTGAAATTTGGTATTTAGACTTCGTTGGGGGTACTCAAACTCCCCTTTAAATTTGTCGGTATAGGTCCACGCCTTCATATAGCCCCCATGGAAAGGTACCTCCCGATTTTTCATATTTTGAAGGTTGTGTCTTCAATATTCCACCAAAATGGCTAAAATTTGGTATTTAGTGTTCAATGTGATATAAAACTGTTAGTCAGAAATATGTCTGTACAGGTCCACGCATTCATATTGCCCCATTTCTGACTAACATTCGTCGGTATAGGTCCACGTTTCCATATAGCCCCCATAGAACGGTACCTCCCGATTTTCGTAATACTGAAGATTGTGACGTCAATATCCAACCTTAATGGCTGAAATTTGTTATTTCGTCTTCCAAGAGTTATAAAATATTCCAGAAGAGTATTAGAAGCGTACTTCCTGATTTTCGGTATTTTTTAGTCTTAGTCACATTCTCTTGCCGAAATATAGGAAATTTCTTCTTTGAGCGTAAAAACTTTCCGTCAGAAATTTGTCGGTATAGATCGACGTTTTGAAATAGCCCATATAGAATGATGCCTCACATTGTTTTACCGAAATTGCTGAAATTGAGTATTAAGTCTTCTTCATACACGAAAGGAAACTAATTATTCCATTTTACTTCAATACAACTTATGGTGGAGGGTATAACAAGTTCGGCCCGGCCGAACTTAACACCGTTTTTACTTGTTGTTGATTTAGATATCAAAATGTCATCAAAATATGTTGCACCTTCCTGCGTAGACAATTATAAACGAAGAGGTTTACAATTTCAAGAGGATTTTTTTCGCCATACCTGGAAGTGGATGGAAAAATGACACCTTTTCTTTTAAAAAAATGGTTTGTAATTTTTCACACAATGACAATGAGTTTTGTGAATGTTGCCTTTTGAAGATGTAACATAAGTTGCTTTGGAAATCAAATGGATTGGAGATGAAGTAGGAGTTGGGAGTGATAAATACTTCGTGTTTAGCATAAAAAGGGTTAAGTACTTAAATAAATACGATGATTATGTTGACTAACTAAAAACAAATGCCTGACTATTTACTTTAAACGTTTGTCTTCTTACAAAGGCCCAGTAACTTAAACCCAAACGGGGATCAAAGACAAGTAAATGAGAAAAATAAACAAAGAAAAAATCGTACGAAAATCTTGGAAGACAACAAAACTTTTTGTCGAACTCAAATTGACCAAGAAATTACAATGAGTTTTTCTTTAGTATTTTCGAGATTTGTGTTGCTTTCGATTTTTTGTCGTTTCGTTTATTTCTTTGATTGGGAGAAAATTGTTTGGGGCATTAAGGCAAAGTAAGTGTAAAACCATGAAATCATTAAATGAAATTAATTTGATTTTTAACTTTGTTTCAAGCGGTATTCGATATCATCCGTTTTTCTCTTTGTTTGGAATGGTAAAACATTTACAGTTGGGCTAAATCAACAAAACCAAATGGAAATGAATGGAAAATACACAAATGAAATGGAAAAAGAAGACAAATCATGCATTAAAAAACACAAAGCACCATCATGAGGACCAGTAAAGGAAATGGTGGTACTCGTATTTCATAGCCCTTAGGGAAATTTACTTGAAATTTTATAATCTCTGTTGGCTTGTGATTTAACAAAAATACAAAGTTGGCATCTCAATTGTAGTAGGCATGGTTGGGAGTAATTCCACAAATTACTGTCATTAATTGAGTTGCCGAGCAACATCAAATGTCCCAACAAGTTAAGAGTTATTATCATTAGAAAAGGCTTGCTTGTTATTATTTCAATCGAAAGTCAACAATAACACAGGGGGATTTGTTTTAAGTTTTGTTTTTTAAGTAAAACAAACGGAAAGTGTTGTTGAAAACATTCTTTAAAAATCCACGCTCATGATGCCTACAAAGGCTGTTGAAAAATTCTTTAAAAATCCACGCCCATGATGCCTACAAAGGCTGTTGAAAAATTCTTTAAAAATCCACGCCCATGATGCCTACAAAGGCTGTTGAAAAATTGATTAAAAATCCATGCCCATGATGCCTACAAAGGCTGTTGAAAACATTCTTTAAAAATCCACGCCCATGATGCCTACAAAGGCTGTTGACAAATTCTTTAAAAATCCACGCCCATGATGCCTACAAAGGCTGTTGAAAAATTGATTAAAAATCCATGCCCATGATGCCTACAAAGGCTGTTGAAAACATTCTTTAAAAATCCACGCCCATGATGCCTACAAGGCCTGTTGAAAACTTCTTTAAAAATCCAACACCATGATGCCCACAAATGCCTTTAAAAATCCATGCCCACGATGCCTACAAAGGCCTCTGAAAAATTCTTTAAAAATCCACGCCCATCTTGGCTACAAAGGCCTCTGAAAAATTCTTTAAAAATCCACGCCCATCTTGGCTACAAAGGCCTCTGAAAAATTCTTTAAAAATCCACGCCCATGTTGGCTACAAAGGCCTTTGAAAAATTCTTTAAAAAACCACGCCCATGTTGGCTACAAAGGCCTTTTAAAAATTCTTTAAAAATCCACGCCCATGTTGGCTACAAAGGCCTTTGAAAAATTCTTTAAAAATCCACGCCCATGTTGGCTACAAAGGCCTTTGAAAAATTCTTTAAAAATCCACGCCCATGTTGGCTACAAAGGCCTTTGAAAAATTCTTTAAAAATCTACGCCCATGTTGGCTACAAAGGCCTTTTAAAAATTCTTTAAAAATCCACGCCCATGTTGGCTACAAAGGCCTTTGAAAAATTCTTTAAAAATCAACGCCCATGTTGGCTACAAAGGCCTCTGAAAAATTCTTTAAAAATCCACGCCCATCTTGGCTACAAAGGCCTCTGAAAAATTCTTTAAAAATCCACGCCCATCTTGGCTACAAAGGCCTCTGAAAAATTCTTTAAAAATCCACGCCCATCTTGGCTACAAAGGCCTCTGAAAAATTCTTTAAAAATCCACGCCCATCTTGGCTACAAAGGCCTCTGAAAAATTCTTTAAAAATCCACGCCCATCTTGGCTACAAAGGCCTCTGAAAAATTCTTTAAAAATCCACGCCCATCTTGGCTACAAAGGCCTCTGAAAAATTCTTTAAAAATCCACGCCCATCTTGGCTACAAAGGCCTCTGAAAAATTCTTTAAAAATCCACGCCCATCTTGGCTACAAAGGCCTCTGAAAAATTCTTTAAAAATCCACGCCCATCTTGGCTACAAAGGCCTCTGAAAAATTCTTTAAAAATCCACGCCCATCTTGGCTACAAAGGCCTCTGAAAAATTCTTTAAAAATCCACGCCCATCTTGGCTACAAAGGCCTCTGAAAAATTCTTTAAAAATCCACGCCCATCTTGGCTACAAAGGCCTCTGAAAAATTCTTTAAAAATCCACGCCCATCTTGGCTACAAAGGCCTCTGAAAAATTCTTTAAAAATCCACGCCCATCTTGGCTACAAAGGCCTCTGAAAAATTCTTTAAAAATCCACGCCCATCTTGGCTACAAAGGCCTCTGAAAAATTCTTTAAAAATCCACGCCCATCTTGGCTACAAAGGCCTCTGAAAAATTCTTTAAAAATCCACGCCCATCTTGGCTACAAAGGCCTCTGAAAAATTCTTTAAAAATCCACGCCCATCTTGGCTACAAAGGCCTCTGAAAAATTCTTTAAAAATCCACGCCCATGATGCCTACAAAGGCTGTTGGAAAATTCTTTAAAAATCCACGCCCATTGTGCCTACAAAGCCTGTTGAAAAATTCTTTAAAAATCCACGTTCATGAGGGCCAAGGTGGCCTTTGAAAAAATCCACGTTTGTGGGACCTAAATTGGCCTTTCAATTCTTTAAAGATCCACGTTTGTGGGCCCTTCTTTAAAAATCCACATTTGTGAAATAACCTTTTGGCCGTTGGAAATTTTTTATCTTTCTTTCAAAGCTCTTTGGCTTTTTCCTCTTTCGTTTGTGTCAACAAAAATGCTGGAATTTTCCTCTTTGTAATTTATTCAAGTGAAAAGGAAAACTTGTCACATTTTTTCCACGTATGCAAATGATATCCATAGTTTACTTTCCGCCAAAGAAAATGTTAAGTTTCAAATCAGTAAAATGTCAATGTGTCTCAAAAGTTAACAATTCAATAGAATTTCGTTTCATTGTTGAAGAAACTATTTTTAAAACATTTGAAATTATTTAAAGACATTAGCCAGAGACAATGTATCCGTGGCAACCACAAGACACATTGCTTGCCATAACCATTAGCATTATTGTTCTCGTCACCAACATTCTTGTGGAGGAGAGACCTTCAAGCAACAACCTTCAACCACTTAACAACCAAATAAAACAACAACTAACCAGGCAACCAGCTATGATGACTACATCGCTGAGTTCCAGAGACAGACACCAACCCAAGCGCAAGAGATTATGCCTAGCTGTTGAGTAGATTAATAAAAGGATTACTTGGCGGAAAATGCCAGCTGTGTCGCAGGAATTTCTACAACAATTAGAATAATAATAACAAGAACAACAGCAACAACAACACCAATAATAGTAAGAACAAAGACCATAACAATTAGATAATATAGATACAAGTAGAAGATTTGATGACGATGATGCTGAGGAGGATGATGGTGGCGATGATGCCTCAAACCATCGCTGGGTGACAAACAATGTGAATATATTCCACTGAGAGTCGTGGATGCCATAGAGAGTTCGAAAAAAGAGTTAGAACATTTGTGGTATAATGAAAAAGCTGGACAAACAAATTTTCTTATCCTTTAAATATTCCTATTGCCAGCTATTGTCACACCACTTGATACATTTTCCAAAATAGATTCGAAATCTTAATTTGAATAATCGTTAAAAAAACAATATTTCGCAAACCATAAAACTAAGCAATTTCTCAATAGGGCAACAATTGCACAAAGTGCATCGTAACCACTTTGTTGTCATGCAAAAATACTACAACCACTGCTCTACTTGAAGCCACAATAAAATCTGATACAGATTAGTCATCATATTTTATTGAGAAGATGCTGTTGTTGCTGTCCTCAAAGTGATTACACTCTTTGGCAAATGGAGCAGAAACTGAATAACAATATTCACTAGCGACCTCATTTACCACTGAGCGAGCAATGAGAACAGCAAACAAAGACGTGGATTTTTAAAGAATTTTTCAAAGGCCTTTGTAGCCAACATGGGCGTTGATATTTTTCAAAGACCTTTGTAGCCAAGATTGGCGTGGATTTTTAAAGAATTTTTCAGAGGCCTTTGTAGCCAAGATGGGGTTGAATTTTTAAGAATTTTTCAGAGGCCTTTGTAGCCAACATGGGCGTGGATTTTTAAAAAACTTTTCAAAGGCCTTTGTAGCCAAGATTGGCGAGGATTTTTAAAGAATTTTTCAGAGGCCTTTGTAGCCAAGATTGGCGTGGATTTTTAAAGAATTTTTCAGAGGCCTTTGTAGCCAAGATGGGGTTGAATTTTTAAGAATTTTTCAGAGGCCTTTGTAGCCAACATGGGCGTGGATTTTTAAAAAACTTTTCAAAGGCATTTGAAGCCAATATGGGCGTGGAATTTTAAAGAATTTTTCAAAGGTCCTTTGTAGCCACCATGGGCGTGGATTTTTAAAGAATTTTTCAAAGGCCTTTGTAGCCAACATGGGCGTGGATTTTTAAATAATTTTTCAAAGGCTTTTATAGCCAACATGGGCGTGGATTTTTAAAGAATTTTTCAAAGGCCTTTGTAGCCAACATGGGCGTGGATTTTTGAAGAATTTTTCAAAGGCTTTTATAGCCAACATGGGCGTGGATTTTTGAAGAATTTTTCAGAGGCCTTTGTAGCCAAGATGGGCGAGGATTTGTAAAGAATTTTTCAAAGGCTTTATAGCCAACATGGGCTTGGATTTTTAAAGAATTTTTCAAAGGCCTTTGTAGCCAACATGGGCGTGGATTTTTAAAGAATTTTTCAAAAGCCTTTGTGGGCATCATGGGCGTGGATTTTTAAAGAATTTTTCAAAAGCCTTTGAGGGCATCATGGGCGTGGATTTTTAAAGAATTTTTCAAAAGCCTTTGTGGGCATCATGGGCGTGGATTTTTTAAGAATTTTTCAATAGCCTTTGTGGGCATCATGGGCGTGGATTTTTAAAGAATTTTTCAGAGGCCTTTGTAGCCAAGATGGGCGTGGATTTTTAAAGAATTTTTCAAAAGCCTTTATGGACGTCTTGGGCGTGGATTTTTAAAGAATTTTTCAAAAGCCTTTATGGGCGTCTTGGGCGTGGATTTTTAAAGAATTTTTCAAAAGCCTTTATGGGCGTCTTGGGCGTGGATTTTTAAAGAATTTTTCAAAAGCCTTTATGGGCGTCTTGGGCGTGGATTTTTAAAGAATTTTTCAAAAGCCTTTATGGGCGTCTTGGGCGTGGATTTTTAAAGAATTTTTCAAAATCCTTTATGGGCGTCTTGGGCGTGGATTTTTAAAGAATTTTTCAAAAGCCTTTATGGGCGTCTTGGGCGTGGATTTTTAAAGAATTTTTCAAAAGCCTTTATGGGCGTCTTGGGCGTGGATTTTTAAAGAATTTTTCAAATACCTTTGTAGCCAACATGGACGTGGATTTTTAAAGAATTTTTCAAATACCTTTGTAGCCAACATGGACGTGGATTTTTAAAGAATTTTTCAAAAGCCTTTATGGGCGTCTTGGGCGTGGATTTTTAAAGAATTTTTCAAGGGCCTTTGTAGCCAACATGGACGTGGATTTTTAAAGAATTTTTCAAAAGCCTTTATGGGCGTCTTGGGCGTGGATTTTTAAAGAATTTTTCAAATGCCTTTGTAGCCAACATGGGCGTGGATTTTTAAAGAATTTTTCAAAGGTCCTTTGTAGCCAACATGGGCGTGGATTTTTAAAGAATTTTTCAAAGGTCCTTTGTAGCCAACATGGGCGTGGATTTTTAAAGCATTTTTCAAAGGTCCTTTGTAGCCAACATGGGCGTGGATTTTTAAAGAATTTTTCAAAGGTCCTTTGTAGCCAACATGGGCGTGGTTTTTTAAAGAAATTTTCCAAGGTCATTTGTAGCCAACATGGGCGTGGATTTTTAAAGAATTTTTCAAAGGTCCTTTGTAGCCAACATGGGCGTGGATTTTTAAAGAATTTGTCAAAGGTCCTTTATAGCCAACATGGGCGTGGATTTTTAAAGAATTTTTCAAAGGTCCTTTGTAGCCAACATGGGCGTAGATTTTTAAAGAATTTTTCAAAGGTGCTTTGTATACAACATGGGCATGGATTTTTAAAGAATTTTTCAAAGGTCCTTTGTAGCCAACATGGGCGTGGATTTTTAAAGAATTTTTCAAAGGTCCTTTGTAGCCAACATGGGCGTAGATTTTTAAAGAATTTTTCAAAGGCCTTTCCAGGCATCATGGGCGTGAATTTGTCAATGATCTCTATAGCAACCCATGTCTTCTATTTTTTCCAAATGCTTACTGTATTTTTCTATTTTATTTCCATATAACAAAAAATTAAAAATAGTTTTGGCAATATTTTGTAATGAAATTGTATAAAATTACACCCTCTACGACATTTTAGTTTTCTTTTATTGCTTGTATTTCCAACCCTCCAACCCCCTGGCCAGAAAACCTCCATGACAATGCAAAAAATGATCCTCATTTTATCTCGTAAATCTACTCTCAGAATATTTTTGTCCTGGTTTTTGGTTTTATATGAATTGCATTAGCCAAATATTACCTTGTTAAGCGCTTTTGCTCCACCCACCAACCTCGCAACCGAGCTGCATAAAGACGACCTCAAAAAACAAAGGGAAAGTGGATCAAAAATTTCCATAAAACAGCAGCAGCGGCAACACATTTTATTTACATTCAAATGCACTCCACCTCATTTTTTGTTGCTCGAGAAAATGCAGTGACTTCGCAAAAAAATTTTTGTGTACCAACAAAATTCCCATAACTACAGCATAAATCCACTCTAGAGCCATAAGTGGAAACTCCAAGCGGCAGAGGGGAGTGGGTGGAGTATAAAATTAGCATTATTAAAAAATACTTAAAATGCAAATCTTATCTTGACATTTTAACTCTCTTCGCTGCCACACAAATGCACAAAGAGTCACATGCGAAATAATACATTCCAACACCCAGAGATCCATATGTGCAAGATTTATGTGTTAAGGTGTGTGTGTGCCTGGGGATTCATGTATGCCATGGCACAAGGTAGTTGCATATTGTACGTAGTGTGGCACACTACAAACGGCATTATTTCGAAATTTGGAGAATCTGTTGGAACATTAAAAATATTCTTCCAAAATCCACATTAGAAGTTCGGAGGGTGAAGATATCTAAAAAATCCACTTTTGAATGGTATAATTGAAAGACCAAAAAGTCTCCCATGTTACAAATATTATCATGAACCAAACATACCAAGAAAACCTACAATTGCTTCCCTCCTCTAAAAAAAGAACACACACACTTCTTTTGTAGATTTATCTGCATAAATGTAGAGTCAACAAATACAACCGAATGCCAACAGAAAATAAAAATATTTCGAGTTATTGTTTATTACGAAAATGGGGTTTTTTCTGGTATGACGTTTAATAAGCGAAGAAATTTTCCCATTTGCGTTTTTGTTAGAATTAAATAAAATGATATGCAGCACCAAGTGACTTATTGCAGAGACAGCATACCAGAACAGAGAGAACGACTCTTCACAGGATTAATAATGCACAACGATGCAAATGTAAGAAAATGTTGGCAAAATCCAAAAATCCATAAACAATGAAAAATACCACAGAGAATCTGCCGCGAAAATTCAAACCTTTTGCAAAATATTAAACAAGACTATGAGTGGTAAAATGTCATTGAAAATAAGCAACAAAGTTAAGAAAATTTTTAAAAGAAAGCTAAATTTTTTAAAAATTTAAATTTAAAAAATTTAATTTTTTATTCTTTTAAAATTTGCTTTAAAGGCCCTTGAAAAATTCTTCAAATATCCACCTTTGAAAACATTTGAAAAATTGTTTTAAAAATCCACGCCTATGAGGCCTAACGTAACCTTTGAAAAATTGTTTTAAAATCCACGCCTATGAGGCCTAAAGTAACCTTTGAGAAATTGTTTAAAAATCCACGCCAATGATGACTACAAAGGCTTTTAAAATTTTTTTAAAAACCCATGCCCAGATTGTCTAAAAAGCCCTTTAAAAATTCTTTAAAAATCCACGCCAAGATTGTCTAAAAAGGCCTTTAAAAATTCTTTAAAAATTCACGCCTAGATTGTCTAAAAAGGCGTTAAAAATTCTTTAAAAATCCACACCTAGAATGTATAAAAAGGCCTTTCAAAATTCTTTAAAAATCCACGGCCAGATTGTCTAAAAAAACCTTAAAAATTCTTTAAAAATCCAAGCCCACATTGCCTAAAAGGGCCTTTAAAAATTCTTTAAAAATCCACGCCCAGATTGTCTAAAAAAACCTTAAAAATTCTTTAAAAATCCAAGCCCACATTGCCTAAAAGGGCCTTTAAAAATTCTTTAAAAATCCACGCCCAGATTGTCTAAAAAGGCCTTTAAATTTTTTTAGAAATCCACGCCCAGATTGTCTAAAAAAGCCTATAAAAATCCACGCCCACATTGTCTAAAAAATCCACGCCCAGATTGCCTAAAAAGGCCTTTAAAAATTCTTTAGAAATCCACGCCCAGATTGTCTAAAAAGGCCTTTAAAAATTCTTTAAAAATCCACGCCTAGATTGTCTAAAAAGGCCTTTAAAAATTCTTTAAAAATCCACGCCCAGATTGTCTAAAAAGGCCTTTAAAAGTTCTTGAAAAATCCACGCCCAGATTGTCTACAAAGGCCTTTAAAAATTCTTTAAAAATCCACGCCTAGATTGTCTAAAAAGGCCTTTAAAATTCTTTAAAAATCCAAGCCCAGATTGTCTAAAAACGCCTTTAAAAATTCTTTAAAAATCCACGCCCAGATTGTCTAAAAAGGCCTTTAAAAGTTCTTGAAAAATCCACGCCCAGATTGTCTAAAAAGGCCTTTAAAATTCTTGAAAAATCCACGCCCAGATTGTCTAAAAAGGCCTTTAAAAATTCTTTAAAAATCCACGCCTAGATTGTCTAAAAAGGCCTTTAAAAATTCTTTAAAAATCCACGCCCAGATTGTCTAAAAAGGCCTTTAAAAGTTCTTGAAAAATCCACGCCCAGATTGTCTACAAAGGCCTTTAAAAATTCTTTAAAAATTCACGCCTAGATTGTCTAAAAAGGCCTTTAAAATTCTTTAAAAATCCAAGCCCAGATTGTCTAAAAACGCCTTTAAAAATTCTTTAAAAATCCACGCCCAGATTGTCTAAAAAGGCCTTTAAAAGTTCTTGAAAAATCCACGCCCAGATTGTCTAAAAAGGCCTTTAAAATTCTTGAAAAATCCACGCCCAGATTGTCTAAAAAAGCCTTTAATAATCCACGCCAAGATTGTCTAAAAAATCCACGCCCAGATTGTCTAAAAAGGCCTTTAAAAACTCTTTAGAAATCCACGCCCAGATTGTCTAAAAAGGCCTTTAAAAACTCTTTAGAAATCCACGCCCAGATTGTCTAAAAAGGCATTTAAAAATTCTTTAGAAATCCACGCCCAGATTGTCTAAAAAGGCCTTTAAAAATTCTTTAGAAATCCACGCCCAGATTGTCTAAAAAGGCCTTTAAAACTTCTTTAGAAATCAATGCCCAGATTGTCCAGAAAGGCCTTTAAAAATTCTTTAGAAATCCACGCCCAGATTGTCTAAAAAGGCCTTTAAAAATTCTTTAGAAATCCACGCCCAGATTGTCTAAAAAGGCCTTTAAAAATTCTTTAGAAATCCACGCCCAGATTGTCTAAAAAGGCCTTAAAAATTCTTTAAAAATCCACGCCCACATTGCCTAGAGAGGCATTTGAAAAAATCTTTAAAAATCCACGCCCACATTGCCTAGAGAGGCATTTGAAAAATTCTTTAAAAATCCATGCCAGATTGTCTAAAAAGGCCTTTAAAAATTCTTTAAAAATCCAAGCCCACATTGTCTAAAAAGGCTTTGAAAAATTCTTTTTAAATTCACGCCCATTTTGTCTACAAAGGTCTTTGAAAAATTCTTTAAAAATCCACGCCCAGATTGTCTAAAAAGATCCTTAACAATTCGTTATAAATCCACGCCCAGATTGTCTAAAAAGGCCTTTAAAAATTCATTAAAAATCCACGCCCACATTGTCTAAAAAGGCCTTTAAAAAATCTTTTAAAATCCACGCCAATTTTGTCTACAAAGGTCTTTGAAAAATTCTTTAAAAATCGACGCCCACATTGCCTTCAAAGGCATTTGAAAAATTCTTTAAAAATCCACGCCCATATTGCCTAGAAAGGCCTTTGATAAATTCTTTAAAAATCTAGGCCCATATTGCCTAGAAAGGAATTTAAAAAATTCTTTAAAAATCCAGGCCAATATTGCCTACAAAGACCTTTAAAAATTCTTTAAAAATCCACGCCCAGATTGTCTAAAAAGGCATTTAAACATTCTTTAAAAATCCAAGCCCACATTGTCTAAAAGGGCCTAGAAAAATTCTTTTTAAATTCACGCCCACTTTTGTCTACAAAGGTCTTTGAAAAATTCTTTAAAAATCCACGCCCAGATTGTCTAAAAAGGCCTTTAAAAATTCTTTAGAAATCCACGCCCAGATTGTCTAAAAAGGCCTTTAAAAATTCTTTAAAAATCCACGCCAACATTGTCTAAAAATGCCTTTAAAAATTCTTTTAAAATCCACGCCCATTTTGTCTACAAAAGTCTTTGCAAAATTCTTTAAAAATCGACACCCACATTGCCTACAATGGCCTTTGAAGAATTCTTTAAACGTCCACGCCCATATTGCCTAGAAAGGCCTTTGAAAAATCCTTTAAAAATCTAGGCCCATATTGCCTAGAAAGGAATTTAAAAAATTCTTAAAAAATCCAGGCCAATATTGCCTACAAAGGCCTTTGAAAAAATCTTTAAAAATCCACGCCCACATTGCCTAGAGAGGCATTTGAAAAATTCTTTGAAAATCCACGCCTACATTGTCTGGAAAGGCCTTTAAACATTCTTTAAAAATCCATGCCCATATTGTCTACAAAGGTCTTTGAAAAAATCTGTAAAAATCCACGCCCATATCGCCTAGAAAGGTCTTCGAAAAATTCTTTAAAAATCCAGGTCAATATTGCCTACGAAGGCCTTTGAAAAATTCGTTAAAAATTCACGCCCACATTGTCTACAAAGGCCTTTGGAAAACTCTTTAAAATCCACGCCCACATTGCCTAGAAAGGCCTTTGAAAAATTCTTTAAAAATCAACGCCCACATTGCCTAGAAAGGCCTTTGAAGAATTCTTTGATAATCCACGCCCATATTGCTTACAGAGGCCCTTGAAAAGTTTTTCAAAAATGCACGCCCACATTGCTTAGGAAGGCCGTTGAAAAATTCTTTAAGAAGGGTCTTTGAAAAATTCTTTAAAATCCACGCCCACGATGCCTAGAAGAGTCTTTGAAATATTCTTTAAAATCCACGCCCACGATGCCTAGAAGGGTCTTTGAAAAATTCTTTAAAATCCACGCCCACGATGCCTAGAAGGGTCTTTGAAAAATTCTTTAAAAATCCACGTCCATGATGCCTAGAAAAATTCTTTAAAATCCACGCCCATGATGCCTAGAAGGGTCTTTGAAAAATCCTTTAAATCCCGCCCATTATGCCTAGAAGGGTCTTTGAAAAATTCTTTAAAATCCACGCCCATTATGCCTAGAAGGGTCTTTGAAAAATTCTTTAAAATCCACGCCCATGATGCCTAGAAAAATTCTTTAAAAATCCACGCCAGTGAGGCCCAAAGTGGCCTTGAAAAAATGTTTAAAAATCCACGCCTATGAGGCCTAAAATAACCTTTGAAAACTTGTTTAAAAATCCACGCTGATGAGACCTAAAGTGGCCTTTGAAAACTTCTTTAAAAATCCATGCTTGTTAGGCCTCATGTGGCCATTGAAAAATTCTTTAAAAATCCACGCTTGTGAGGCCTTTGAAAAATTCTATAAAAATCCACTTATAACAGCTACAGTGACTTCTAAATAAATATTAAAAATCAATGTCTTCCATTCCACTGTACCTCAACGTTAGAGCTCCATATTTCATAGTTTATTAGAGCACTTGACGCTCCAATAAACATTAATGTCTCTCTCTCAAGAAAAAAAATGCAATCAGATTTCTCGGTCAAAGAGATCATCCCTCCCATGCTGCCATAATTTCAATATTTTTTTCATTTTTATTTTACAGATAAGAACCCAGTTTTCTTTAGTTCCCTTTTAAACCTCAGCGAGAGGAGACAAGAGAAGTCACACAACGAAATGAATTTTTTAAATCTAATCACATTTCTGCTGGTACTTCTGAAGGTGGGGGATTTGAAAAAAAGATAATTTTTTATATTGAATTTCCAAATGACCCACATAATTCTCTTCTAACCTTTTTCTTGAAAAAATTAGTGTCTCAGCTGTCAACCTTTGTCATTACATGGATCCGTATATGATTCCGATTCTGAACTGGATCTGCTCGAAGCGGCAGTTGAACGAGAAGAGAAATTGTTAAGTGAAGAAATCGAAACAATAATACGCAATACTTTGCCTCAATTGCCCCCCGGCAAAGCTTATGATTCGGATCGACTGCTATTTCGTAAATTTCTACAACAATCCGATAATTTGCAAACAGCTCGTGGTGATCGTTTGTCTAACGAATTTGAATATAGCAAAACTTTTGCAAATATTGTACAAACATATAAAGAGACAACTGGCGGAAGTTCATCTGTGGAACATCAAAATGTTGTAAGGCTGTTGAATGATTTTGGTTTTAAGAATTTTATCAATCGCTTGGAATCTTTTAATAAACGAATGTTCTAGGGTAGGAGATTTGTGTTTCAATAAATTAATAGAAAGCAAACTTTTTATAGAATATTCTTATTATTATATTTGAAATAATTTTTCAATATCATATGTTTATTGAAAATAGCCACTGTATTGTTTTTAGATTTTTAACAAATCAATCAGCTTATGGTGGTGAGTAATATATTTACAACCAAACAATAGATTCCATTTTTCTGCCATTAAACTTGTATTGATTTCAAACTACTTTCACATTTCTAATCAAAAGTTATTTGTTGTTTACAAAACGTGTTTTAGGTCAAAGGGATCAAAGGGCTCTCCCGGTTTATAAATAATAAATCACTTAAACAAAAATAATAACAACTACGTAAAGAAAACAACAAATTTTGTTGGGATGGCACATTCGCCTTAGCGGGTACCTTGATTATTGTTGTAATATTAAAAGTAGAAATATATTCTTTAATACACAATGGCAAACCATGTAACCACGTCAATGAATAAGTTATTGAGCATCGTCCTACCAATTTTGAGTAAATAAAAAATTATCTTTAAATTCCTTTACATTTATATTAATTTGACTATAATACGAGGGCTACAGGAAAGCTATCTGGCCTTGGCAACACCGCGTGTTTCCAGGCGCCATTTGAATTTTTTTTACAGTTTAACAGTTTTGACATTGCAAAAAAATGGAAATTACTTGTGAACATTTTCGTCCGATCATTTTTCACAATTGGATGATCACGGCAAGAGTGCATTGATAAAATTAAATCTTTGTATGTTAACAAAGGGCCATCCTATAGCACTATAAAAAAATGGTTTAATGAATTTGATGGTGGCCGACACTAGCCAAAAAACGAAGGTCGTGAGGGTCGCCCAAAATCAGCCGTTGTGCCAGAAAAAAATTAAGCCGTTCATGAATGGATAATACAAGATCGTCATGTTATGTACCGTAAGATAGAGGCATCCTGGCGAATTTCTTCCACCAACTAACAGTTGATATTGCATGTACACATGGCCGCAAAAATGGATTTTTCTCGTTAGATCCAGCAAAATTGGACAATCGCTTAAAAAGAGACCCTTGTGGATTGGTGCAAAGAAATTGCGAATAAAAACGGTCGTTCTGTTTCAAACTACGTTTATAGGATCGTCACAGACGACGAATCTTGGATCTATGCTTAGGAGCCCGAAACAAAACAGGAATTGACTGTTTAGGTCTTCGAAAACGAGCCAAATCCAACTAAAGTGGTTCATGTGGTTTTGGGTTGCCACCAAAATAGTCCACGTTTATGGGGCTTTGGATTTTCATTAAAATTCTTTATAAAAATCCACGTTTATGGGGCTTTGGATTTTCATTAAAATTCTTTATAAAAATCCACGTTTATGGGGCTTTGGATTTTCATTAAAATTCTTTATAAAAATCCACGTTTATGGGGCTTTGGATTTTCATTAAAATTCTTTATAAAAATCCACGTTTATGGGGCTTTGGATTTTCATTAAAATTCTTTATAAAAATCCACGTTTATGGGGCTTTGGATTTTCATTAAAATTCTTTATAAAAATCCACGTTTATGGGGCTTTGGATTTTCATTAAAATTCTTTATAAAAATCCACGTTTATGAGGCTTTGGATTTTCATTAAAATTCTTTATAAAAATCCACGTTTATGGGGCTTTGGATTTTCATTAAAATTCTTTATAAAAATCCACGTTTATGGGGCTTTGGATTTTCATTAAAATTCTTTATAAAAATCCACGTTTATGAGGCTTTGGATTTTCATTAAAATTCTTTATAAAAATCCACGTTTATGGGGCTTTGGATTTTCATTAAAATCTAATATATAAAAGGCAATGTGTGTATGTTAGTATGTTTGTTTGTTTGTATGTTTGTATGTTTGTATGTTCCGAATAGACTCAAAAACGGCTGAATAGATTTTCTTGAAAATTTCAGATAATGTACTGGGAACACCGGTGGTGAAAATAGGCTATATATTTTTTTGAATGGTCGTCGCGGAAGTGAAATATCGCGGTCATCCCAAATTATTCAAAAATGTATTATTTCAGATTATATACCTAATTTTAGTAAGCGTGACTACAATACCGCTATAACACTGGCTTCAATATGTGGGATAACGCGGTCAACGCCATAGTTTGGAATACAGTAAAATCCCGATAACATGAGATGTCACTATATAGAAATTCCGAAAAAATCGATTAGGAAATCTTATGAAATTTTGTATGTGGAGTTTTTAGGTCTGAGAATAGGTCGTAATCTATTTTTTTATCCCGCTAAGTGTAGTGACCGGTGGTCCTCCCCACAAATTGTTTAAGAAAACCGTGAAATTCAAGATACTTTTTAATATATTGTTTACAAATTGTTTGCATTGCTATTGTAATTACTGTCTTGATCCTGAATGGTCGTTGCGGAAGTGAAATATCGCGTTCATCCCAAAACTTTCAACAATGTATTATTTCAATTAATTAGAACGGTCGTAAGCTGTTTTTTACTGCTAAGAATAGTGACCGGTGGTCCTCCCCACAATGTTTTTAAGAAAATCAGGAATCTTAGATATTTTTGAACGTATTGTTTACAGATTGTTTTCCCTGAATGATCGCGGTCATCACAAAGTTTTCAAAAATGTATTATTTCAATTAATATACATAATTTTAGTAAGCGTGACAAAAAAATGATATGAACACTAGCTTGAACAAGTGGGATAGCGCGGTCGTGAGCTATTTTAATACGGGTAATTGTAGTGACCGGAGGTTCTCCTTAAATTTTTTTAAAGTCCATGATATTTTTGAACGTATTGTTTACAGATTGTTTGCAATACTACTGTAATTACCGTCTTGACCCTGAATGGTCTTCGCGGAAGTGAAATATCGCGGTCATCACAAAATGTTCAAACATTTATTATTTCAGATAATATACATGATTTTGCGTGCCTAAAAATGCTATAAACGCTGAACACTAAACAGTAAGTGGGATAGCCCGATCAAATTCACATTTTGGAATACAGTAAAATCCCGATAACTTGAGATGTCACTATCCAGAGGTTAAATCCACCAAAAATAGCGAAAATCAGGGGCCACCCTTCTATGGGAGCTATATCAAAACGAGGACGTATACTGAAAATTCTCTGCAAGACTGTTTACGACCCCCAAAAGTGACTACATCTCCAAACTATCGAAAATCGGGAGGTACTGCTTTATGGGAGCTATATCAAAACGTGATCCTATAACTGTTGCATACCGAGCGCAAATAAAAAGGCGTGTCTTTCGGTCGATACGAATATTTATGCTCTCCTCTTTAAATTACATTAAAACCAAATTTTAGCCATTTCGGTGTGATAATCAATAGCGAAAATCAGTCGGTACCGTTCTATGTGAGCTATATCAAAACGTGGACCTATACTGACTATTCTCTGCAGTAATAATTACGACACCAACCGAGACCAACAATCCAATATATAGCAATGTTAATTGACGTGCACCGATCATTATATGTGGATCACAAAGTGCTTTAAACTGTCAATTTATGGTGAAGGGTATAATAAAAGAGATTTTATATCTTAAATTTGGGGGATACCATTATATGGAATTTATGTCAAAACATTGATTTATATTATGAAGTTTCTAGAGGGATGCCTAATTATGGCTGTATCAATGCTGGATAGATAACTAAAGTTTACACGGAGAACCCAAACAACGGGCCAGCAACGCGGACCGGGTCAGCTAGTTCTTTATAAAAATCCACGTTTATGAGGCTTTGGATTTTCATTAAAATTCTTTATAAAAATCCACGTTTATGGGGCTTTGGATTTTCATTAAAATTCTTTATAAAAATCCACGTTTATGAGGCTTTGGATTTTCATTAAAATTCTTTATAAAAATCCACGTTTATGGGGCTTTGGATTTTCATTAAAATTCTTTATAAAAATCCACGTTTATGAGGCTTTGGATTTTCATTAAAATTCTTTATAAAAATCCACGTTTATGGGGCTTTGGATTTTCATTAAAATTCTTTATAAAAATCCACGTTTATGGGGCTTTGGATTTTCATTAAAATTCTTTATAAAAATCCATGTTTATGGGGCTTCGGATTTTCATTAAAATTCTTTATAAAAATCCACGTTTATGGGGCTTTGGATTTTCATTAAAATTCTTTATAAAAATCCACGTTTATGGGGCTTTGGATTTTCATTAAAATTCTTTATAAAAATCCACGTTTATGAGGCTTTGGATTTTCATTAAAATTCTTTATAAAAATCCACGTTTATGGGGCTTTGGATTTTCATTAAAATTCTTTATAAAAATCCACGTTTATGAGGCTTTGGATTTTCATTAAAATTCTTTATAAAAATCCACGTTTATGGGGCTTTGGATTTTCATTAAAATTCTTTATAAAAATCCACGTTTATGAGGCTTTGGATTTTCATTAAAATTCTTTATAAAAATCCACGTTTATGGGGCTTTGGATTTTCATTAAAATTCTTTATAAAAATCCACGTTTATGAGGCTTTGGATTTTCATTAAAATTCTTTATAAAAATCCACGTTTATGGGGCTTTGGATTTTCATTAAAATTCTTTATAAAAATCCACGTTTATGGGGCTTTGGATTTTCATTAAAATTCTTTATAAAAATCCATGTTTATGGGGCTTCGGATTTTCATTAAAATTCTTTATAAAAATCCACGTTTATGGGGCTTTGGATTTTCATTAAAATTCTTTATAAAAATCCACGTTTATGGGGCTTTGGATTTTCATTAAAATTCTTTATAAAAATCCACGTTTATGAGGCTTTGGATTTTCATTAAAATTCTTTATAAAAATCCACGTTTATGGGGCTTTGGATTTTCATTAAAATTCTTTATAAAAATCCACGTTTATGAGGCTTTGGATTTTCATTAAAATTCTTTATAAAAATCCACGTTTATGGGGCTTTGGATTTTCATTAAAATTCTTTATAAAAATCCACGTTTATGAGGCTTTGGATTTTCATTAAAATTCTTTATAAAAATCCACGTTTATGGGGCTTTGGATTTTCATTAAAATTCTTTATAAAAATCCACGTTTATGAGGCTTTGGATTTTCATTAAAATTCTTTATAAAAATCCACGTTTATGGGGCTTTGGATTTTCATTAAAGTTCTTTATAAAAATCCACGTTTATGGGGCTTTGGATTTTCATTAAAATTCTTTATAAAAATCCATGTTTATGGGGCTTCGGATTTTCATTAAAATTCTTTATAAAAATCCACGTTTATGGGGCTTTGGATTTTCATTAAAATTCTTTATAAAAATCCACGTTTATGGGGCTTTGGATTTTCATTAAAATTCTTTATAAAAATCCACGTTTATGGGGCTTCGGATTTTCATTAAAATTCTTTATAAAAATCCACGTTTATGGGGCTTTGGATTTTCATTAAAATTCTTTATAAAAATCCACGTTTATGGGGCTTTGGATTTTCATTAAAATTCTTTATAAAAATCCACGTTTATGGGGCTTTGGATTTTCATTAAAATTCTTTATAAAAATCCACGTTTATGGGGCTTTGGATTTTCATTAAAATTCTTTATAAAAATCCACGTTTATGGGGCTTCGGATTTTCATTAAAATTCTTTATAAAAATCCACGTTTATGGGGCTTTGGATTTTCATTAAAATTCTTTATAAAAATCCACGTTTATGGGGCTTTGGATTTTCATTAAAATTCTTTATAAAAATCCACGTTTATGGGGCTTTGGATTTTCATTAAAATTCTTTATAAAAATCCACGTTTATGAGGCTTTGGATTTTCATTAAAATTCTTTATAAAAATCCACGTTTATGGGGCTTTGGATTTTCATTAAAATTCTTTAAAAAAATCCACGTTTATGAGGCTTTGGGTTGCCTCCAAAAATTCTTTAAAAAAATCCACGTTTATGAGGCTTTGGGTTGCCTCCAAAAATTCTTTAAAAAAATCCACGTTTATGAGGCTTTGGGTTGCCTCCAAAAATTCTTTAAAAAATCCACGTTTATTGGGGCTTTGGGTTGCCTCCAAAAATTCTTTAAAAAATCCAAGTTTATTGGGGCTTTGGGTTGCCTCCAAAAATTGTTAAAAAAATCAACGTTTATTGGGGCTTTGGGTTGCCTCCAAAAATGTTTTAAAACATTCACGTCTATAAGGCATTGGGTTGCCTCCAAAAAATTCTTTAAAAATCCACGTCTATAAGGCTTTGGGTTGCCTCCAAAAATTCTTTAAAAAATCCACGTTTATTGGGGCTTTGGTTTGCCTCCAAAAATTCTTTAAAAAATCCACGTTTATTGGGGCTTTGGGTTGCCTCCAAAAATTCTTTAAAAAATCCAAGTTTATTGGGGCTTTGGGTTGCCTCCAAAAATTGTTAAAAAAATCAACGTTTATTGGGGCTTTGGGTTGCCTCCAAAAATGTTTTAAAACATTCACGTCTATAAGGCATTGGGTTGCCTCCAAAAAATTCTTTAAAAATCCACGTCTATAAGGCTTTGGGTTGCCTCCAAAAATTCTTTAAAAAATCCACGTTTATTGGGGCTTTGGTTTGCCTCCAAAAATTCTTTAAAAAATCCACGTTTATTGGGGCTTTGGGTTGCCTCCAAAAATTCTTTTAAAAATCCACGTTTATTGGGGCTTTGGGTTGCCTCCAAAAATTCTTTAAAAAATCCACGTTTATTGGGGCTTTGGGTTGCCTCCAAAAATTCTTTAAAAAATCCACGTTTATTGGGGCTTTGGGTTGCCTCCAAAAATTCTTTAAAAAAATCCCGTTTATGGGGCATTGGGTTGCCTCCAAAAATTCTTTATAAAAATCCACGTTTATTGGGGCTTTGGATTTTCATTAAAATTCTTTATAAAAATCCACGTTTATGAGGCTTTGGATTTTCATTAAAATTCTTTATAAAAATCCACGTTTATGGGGCTTTGGATTTTCATTAAAATTCTTTAAAAAAATCCACGTTTATGAGGCTTTGGGTTGCCTCCAAAAATTCTTTAAAAAAATCCACGTTTATGAGGCTTTGGGTTGCCTCCAAAAATTCTTTAAAAAAATCCACGTTTATGAGGCTTTGGGTTGCCTCCAAAAATTCTTTAAAAAATCCACGTTTATTGGGGCTTTGGGTTGCCTCCAAAAATTCTTTAAAAAATCCAAGTTTATTGGGGCTTTGGGTTGCCTCCAAAAATTGTTAAAAAAATCAACGTTTATTGGGGCTTTGGGTTGCCTCCAAAAATGTTTTAAAACATTCACGTCTATAAGGCATTGGGTTGCCTCCAAAAAATTCTTTAAAAATCCACGTCTATAAGGCTTTGGGTTGCCTCCAAAAATTCTTTAAAAAATCCACGTTTATTGGGGCTTTGGTTTGCCTCCAAAAATTCTTTAAAAAATCCACGTTTATTGGGGCTTTGGGTTGCCTCCAAAAATTCTTTAAAAAATCCAAGTTTATTGGGGCTTTGGGTTGCCTCCAAAAATTGTTAAAAAAATCAACGTTTATTGGGGCTTTGGGTTGCCTCCAAAAATGTTTTAAAACATTCACGTCTATAAGGCATTGGGTTGCCTCCAAAAAATTCTTTAAAAATCCACGTCTATAAGGCTTTGGGTTGCCTCCAAAAATTCTTTAAAAAATCCACGTTTATTGGGGCTTTGGTTTGCCTCCAAAAATTCTTTAAAAAATCCACGTTTATTGGGGCTTTGGGTTGCCTCCAAAAATTCTTTTAAAAATCCACGTTTATTGGGGCTTTGGGTTGCCTCCAAAAATTCTTTAAAAAATCCACGTTTATTGGGGCTTTGGGTTGCCTCCAAAAATTCTTTAAAAAATCCACGTTTATTGGGGCTTTGGGTTGCCTCCAAAAATTCTTTAAAAAATCCACGTTTATTGGGGCTTTGGGTTGCCTCCAAAAATTCTTTAAAAAATCCACGTTTATTGGGGCTTTGGGTTGCCTCCAAAAATTCTTTAAAAAAATCCCGTTTATGGGGCATTGGGTTGCCTCCAAAAATTCTTTAAAAAATCCAAGTTTATGGGGCTTTGGGTTGCCTCCAAAAATTCTTTACAAAATCCAAGTTTATGGGGCTTTGGGTTGCCAACAAAGAATTCTTAAAAAAAATCCACGTTTATTGGGGCATTGGGTTGCCTCCAAAAATTCTTTAAAAAATCCACGTTTATTGGGGCATTGGGTTGCCTCCAAAAATTCTTTAAAAATCCACGTTTATGGGGCTTTGGGTTGCCTCCAAAAATTCTTTAAAAATCCACGTTTATGGGGCTTTGGGTTGCCTCCAAAAATTCTTTAAAAAATCCACGTTTATGGGGCTTTGGGTTGCCTCCAAAAATTCTTTAAAAAATCCACGTTTATGGGGCTTTGGGTTGCCTCCAAAAATGTTTTAAAACATTCACGTTTATGGGGCATTGGGTTGCCTCCGAAAATTCTTTAAAAAATCCACGTTTATGAGGCTTTCCTTAAAAAAATCCACGTTTATAAGGCTTTCCTTAAAAAAATCCACGTTTATAAGGCTTTCTTTAAAGATCCACGTTTATGGAGCTTTGGGTTGCCTGCAAAAATTGTTTAAAATATGCACGTTATGGGGCCTTGAGTTGCCTTCACAAATTCTTTAAAAAATCCACGCTTATGGGGCTTTGGGTTGCCTCCAAAAATTCTTTAAAATATCCACGTTTTTGGGGCATTGGGTTGCCTCCAAAAATTCTTTAAAAAATCCACGTTTATGGGGCTTTGGGTTTCCTCCAAAAATTCTTTAAAAAATCCACGTTTATGGGGCTTTGGGTTGCCTCCAAAAATTCTTTAAAAAATCCACGTTTATGGGGCTTTGGGTTGCCTCCAAAAATTCTTTAAAAAATCCAAGTTTATGGAGCTTTGGTTGCCCAAAAATTCTTTAAAAAATCCAAGTTTATGGAGCTTTGGTTGCCCAAAAATGCTTAAAAAAATCCACGTTTATGGGGCTTTGGGTAGTCTCCAAAAATTCTTTAAAAAATCCACGTTTATGGGGCTTTGGGTTTCCTCAAAAAATTCTTTAAAAAAAATCCACGTTTATGGGGCTTTGGGTTGCCTCAAAAAATTCTTTAAAAAATCCACGTTTATGGGGCTTTGGGTTGCCTCAAAAAATTCTTTAAAAAATCTACGTTTATGGGGCTTTGGGTTGCCTCCAAAAATTCTTTAAAAAATCCACGTTTATGGGGCTTTGGGTTGCCTCAAAAAATTCTTTAAAAAATCTACGTTTATGGGGCTTTGGGTTGCCTCCAAAAATTCTTTAAAAAATCCACGTTTATGGGGCTTTGGGTTGCCTCCAAAAATTCTTTAAAAAATTCACGTTTAGGGGGCTTTGGGTTGCCTCCAAAAATTCTTTAAAAAATCCACGTTTATGGGGCTTTGGGTTGCCTCCAAAAATTCTTTAAAAAATCCACGTTTATGGGGCTTTGGGTTGCCTCCAAAAATTCTTTAAAAAATCCACGTTTATGGGGCTTTGGGTTGCCTCCAAAAATTCTTTAAAAAATCCACGTTTATGGGGCTTTGGGTTGCCTCCAAAAATTCTTTAAAAAATCCACGTTTATGGGGCTTTGGGTTGCCTCAAAAAATTCTTTAAAAAATCCACGTTTATGGGGCTTTGGGTTGCCTCCAAAAATTCTTTAAAAAAATCCAGGTTTATGAGGCTTTGGGTTGCCTCCAAAAATTCTTTAAAAAATCCACGTTTATGGGGCTTTGGGTTGCCTCCAAAAATTCTTTAAAAAATCCACGTTTATGGGGCTTTGGGTTGCCTCCAAAAATTCTTTAAAAAATCCACGTTTATGGGGCTTTGGGTTGCCTCCAAAAATTCTTTAAAAAATCCACGTTTATGGGGCTTTGGGTTGCCTCCAAAAATTCTTTAAAAAATCCACGTTTATGGGGCTTTGGGTTGCCTCCAAAAATTCTTTAAAAAATCCACGTTTATGGGGCTTTGGGTTGCCTCCAAAAATTCTTTAAAAAATCCACGTTTATGGGGCTTTGGGTTGCCTCCAAAAATTCTTTAAAAAATCCACGTTTATGGGGCTTTGGGTTGCCTCCAAAAATTCTTTAAAAAATCCACGTTTATGGGGCTTTGGGTTGCCTCCAAAATTTCTTAATATAGTCCACGTTTATGGGCCTTTGGGTTGTCTATAAAAATTCGTTTAAAAATCCGCGTTTATGTGTCTTTGGTTGGCTCCAAAAATTCTTAATAGAATTTTCATTAAAATTCTTTATAAAAATCTATGTTTATGGGGCTTTGGATGCCTCCAAAAATTCTTTAAAAAATCCACGTTTATGGGGCTTTGGGTTGCCTCCAAAAATTCTTTAAAAAATCCACGTTTATGGGGCTTTGGGTTGCCTCCAAAAATTCTTTAAAAAATCCACGTTTATGGGGCTTTGGGTTGCCTCCAAAAATTCTTTAAAAAATCCACGTTTATGGGGCTTTGGGTTGCCTCCAAAAATTCTTTAAAAAATCCACGTTTATGGGGCTTTGGGTTGCCTCCAAAAATTCTTTAAAAAATCCACGTTTATGGGGCTTTGGGTTGCCTCCAAAAATTCTTTAAAAAATCCACGTTTATGGGGCTTTGGGTTGCCTCCAAAAATTCTTTAAAAAATCCACGTTTATGGGGCTTTGGGTTGCCTCCAAAAATTCTTTAAAAAATCCACGTTTATGGGGCTTTGGGTTGCCTCCAAAAATTCTTTAAAAAATCCACGTTTATGGGGCTTTGGGTTGCCTCCAAAAATTCTTTAAAAAATCCACGTTTATGGGGCTTTGGGTTGCCCCCAAAAATTCTTTAAAAAAATCCACGTTTATGGGGCTTTGGGTTGCCTCCAAAAATTCTTTAAAAAATCCACGTTTATGGCGCTTTGGGTTGCCTCCAAAAATTCTTTAAAAAATCCACGTTTATGGGGCTTTGGGTTGCCTCCTAAAATTCTTTAAAAAATCCACGATTATTGGGGCTTTGGGTTGCCTCCAAAAATTCTTTAAAAAATCCACGTTTATTGGGGCTTTGGGTTGCCTCCAAAAATTCTTTAAAAAATCCACGTTTATTGGGGCTTTGGGTTGCCTCCAAAAATTCTTTAAAAAATCCACGTTTATTGGGGCTTTGGGTTGCCTCCAAAAATTCTATAAAAAATCCAGGTTTATGGGGCTTTGGGTTGCCTCCAAAAATTCTTTAAAAAAAATCCAGGTTTATGGGGCTTTGGGTTGCCTCCAAAAATTCTTTAAAAAGTCCACGTTTATGGGGCTTTGGTTGCCTCCAAAATTCTTTAAAAAAATCCCCGTTTATGGGGCTTTGGGTTGCCTCCAAAAATTCTTTAAAAAAATCCACGTTTATGGGGCTTTGGGTTGCCTCCAAAAATTCTTTCAAAAATCCACGTTTATGGGGCTTTGGGTTTCCTCCAAAAATTCTTTAAAAAATCCACGTTTATGGGGCTTTGGGTTGCCTCCAAAAATTCTTTAAAAAATCCACGTTTATGGGGCTTTGGGTTGCCTCCAAAAATTCTTTAAAAAATCCACGTTTATGGGGCTTTGGGTTGCCTCCAAAAATTCTTTAAAAAATCCACGTTTATGGGGCTTTGGGTTGCCTCCAAAAATTCTTTAAAAAATCCACGTTTATGGGGCTTTGGGTTGCCTCCAAAAATTCTTTAAAAAATCCACGTTTATGGGGCTTTGGGTTGCCTCCAAAAATTCTTTAAAAAATCCACGTTTATGGGGCTTTGGGATGCCTTCAAAAGTGGCTTCTGAAAAAATCTTTAAAATTTCACGTTAATGAACTTTTCTTAAAAAATCAACGTTAATGAGGCTTTTCTTAAAAAATCCACGTTTATGGTTCTTTTGGATTCCTTCAAAAGTGGCCTCTGAAAATTTCTTTAAAAATCCACGTTTATGAGGCCTTGTGCAAGGTGACCAAGGTTCATCATGAAATTTGGCTAAAACGTTAGTACAAGGATAAGAGGACATTGACACAGCTCGCCAGGCATCACCATTGTCACAATCGGTCTGATAAATGATGCGTCCTGTCAACCCGTCTTGGTCCTCGTGAGTTATCCGTCGATAACGTCAACCATGCCAAGCTGTTTGAGGATATAGTGACGACTACAATCCGGGTATGTTAAGTAAACTATATGTGTGGACGCCAGTCGTAAGTGAAATTTATATATAAGAATTCGAAGACCCGTCGAGTGAAATAGGCAGTTCCCTAAGGCCTGGTAATTTCCTCGAAAGTCTTTACCTTATACCTTCCTGAAATTCTACACCCTGCAGATGACAAAAAATTTACGATTCTATTGTCTTCTTTTTATACTCTCAGCCTTGAGGCCTATATAGAGTTCCAAGATTGTGCTTATAATTCTAATATTTCAGGTACCTTTCCCAAAAATGTTCAAGTTTTCGCTAAAATGGTACGCTTGATAGCTCTTAAAGGAACCAACCGAGTTAAATTCAGTTTAAGTTCGAAATGAGATCATATTGGTCCACTCATTAGGCTACCTCCCTCACAAAATGTTAACATTTTTGTTTAAGTGCAGTTCAGGGTCTGTTCGTGGATCCTTTGGAAATTTTTATAGAAGCTACTCCATGTGGTCCTGTTTACAGCGATATTATGTTTTTTCGTGGGCAAGTCCATGTTACCTGCCAAAATGGACTAAAAGCTCTAAATTATACGGAAACCAACTTAAATGACTAGTGAGCTTGATATCTTTCGAAAGGAGTGATTCCTTAAATAAGACACACATCCTTCAGGTACCTCTTCCGCAGCACTTATGTTCATTCCTTCAAAAAGGGCCACAAAATTCTGGAAACCCCCTCACTACATATTTTTTGGAGAAAAAAGACTTGGTTGTATATTCCATCTGCCCATAGATGAAAGCTTCAATTCACACATGCTGAAGGTATAGCTCTGTAAGCAAAGACTAATAACTTTTTAACTTGTTTTGCAAGTACATTCACCGGGAACAAACCATACCTTTCCCATAATTATCCGAATGTTCCAGGTACAGATTTCCCCTTGGTCCTTCAAACATCTGCAGCGGTCGTCAACATTAAAGGGGTGTTTTTTTAAAACTGCACATTTTAGCCTTTTACCTTTGTAGAGTGTTCCTCAGATTTTACGACGGAGATGTCGAGGCCCACTTGAGATGAAAGAGAGACCAAACCTAGGCTTTGTCATGTTAAAGCAGCTCAGAACAGTTCCTTGGTGACTTTTTCCCCACGTCCAAATCGATTTACAGACAATTAAGAACAAACAAATAAAACTTGAGAAATAAAACATCAAGTCTTTTACTTAAAATGCCTATAGCCTAAAAATACAACAACAGAAGAAATCACCGAAAGGTAAACACGGTGCGCCTGAACTAACTTTAAGTGAAAGGTGCAAACTTAAATTTTCATTTTTTTGTTTTGCCTTATTAATTTTAATTTTCATAGATGAGAAAGAGAAGGAAAATGAAACACCAAAGCAAGTTAAATAAAACACTGTAAAAAACAAAAAAAATCTCCGGAGCCCTTTTAAATAAATCACGGTCAAACTTTACAATTTTAGGGTTTTTTTCGGGTTTCACTGATAATTAATGTTGATTACTTCCAAAAATAGCTTTACATTGTCTGATGGTGAAATTTCCATCCCTTCTTAATAATGTTAAAACAGAGAATATGCTATTACCGAATGTTAATGTTGCCCTCGTGCTTAGCATTTACATTACGGTCAATCATCCCCTGTTTTTCTAAAATTGTATTTCCCCTTAATACGTACAAAAAGCTGGTGGTCTCTTACATGACTGTAGCCTAAACCTTAACATTTTTAGTGAAGCTTTATAAAAAGTGTAATTTTATATAGTACCATTATATAAAGCTTTTTGAAAAAATGCTATAATGGAAAATTGGAGACAGATTTCCATTGCTATAAAATTATATAACGTTATATTATAACGCCATTTTCATTTCACTACATTTCATTTTGTGACAACTTATTATAGCTTTCTGGTAAACACAGCATCCTTAAAGCCTTATATAAAAAAGCGAGACAAAACAATAAAGCTAGGGAGGAGATAGAACTTTAAATAAATATCTGAGAATTTAAAAGCTTTATAGCAGCATTTGGATAATATATCAAACTTAAATGCACTGTGCTAATTTCAGTACTAAAATTGTTTATCGGCAGAGAAGCAAAGAATTTTAATTTTTATTTCATAACCTCGCCAAATTTAAAATTTAAGTGTTAAATAACTTAATTTAATCTAAGTGTTTAAATGTTAAATTTTTAAGTGTTCTACACAACGCTCGTTTACACAATGAGTGTCATAGATAAGTCTTACAAGTATTTTGCTAGCAACTGATCTTCTCATTTTGTCTTCTATAAGATGCTTCCTATGAATGACCTTGTGGGAAATCGTAGGAAAAAAATAAGAAGAAAAATTTGATTTGCTTTTATACTTCTATATGAGACCAGCTGCATTTTTATAAAAAGACTTGATGGTCTTTTATATCCATCCGTCCGTTAGTAACTGTTTTGCATGAATCTCGAATATTGTGATAATTTTTTTCTCTCCAATCTTTCTGATAAAATTGCACTCACATTTAAAATGTTAAGTACAGTTTACGACGCAATCTTAAATTTTGTCTTAGTTCCAGGTGAAGACTTGGTCTTGAATTGCTTATAATTTTCAACACATGTTATCCTTATACTCCGGATAAATCTAAAATTTAAAAAAAAATATTTTTAAGTGAGGATTTATTTAAAAAGATAAATATGGATTTTTTAAAAATATTTTTTAAACGTGGATTTTTTAAAAAATATTTCGCAAGTGTTTATCTCTTAAAGATATTTTGTAAACGGCTTTGCCGACAGAGATATACCCTCAGCCTGTGCAAATTGAAACATTTTTTCACAAAAAACTTATGTATTTAGGGGGTTTCAAAATTTTGGTCGTATGAACCGACAAAAATGTTGATTAGGATTAAAGTTCAAAAATTTTGCGGAAAAGGTACTTAAAGGAATGGGCCGACATAGACATGGGGGTGCTATAGGGGGTTTTTACACCCTTCGGGCTGTTTTCTCAAGAAGTATTGACTTGCCCCTGAAACAACATTTACCATCGTAATTGAGGCAGCGAATATAAGTTGCTTCAACAAAAAATCAAAGTGATTCAATAGCAGGTCTTAAAGTGAACTTATCTAAAATTTTGTGTGGGAGGTACGGGGTGGAGAGGACAAATATAGTTCATATTCGAACCTGATCTATATCTGGTAGATATTATGAGAATGTGTAAAGTATGGACCAAATCGGTCACTCCCATCAAGAGTTATCGTGCGCACAATTTTTCCGAATATTTTTGAACTTTTGTGGGGTAGGTACCTGAAGGAGTGGACCGATATGGCTTATCTACGAACTTAAACTAAGTTTGGAAACAATATTACGAAGGTCAAATTTTGGCCGGAATCGGCATTTCCGTTCGAGAATTATATTCCACCCATAAACATGGTGTCATAGGGTTTGTTTTTCAACTTTCAGGCTATTTTTTCAGGAAGTGTGGACTTGCCCCTGAGGAAACTTGTACCTTCGTATAGGGGACAGTGAAACAATATGTTACAACAAAAACCAAGGCGAATCGAGAGCAGGTCCTACACTGAACTTTTCCAAAAATTTTGTGTGGGAGGTACTCAAAGGAGTTTACCGATTGAGTCCATATTGGAACCTCATCTAAGTTTGGTAGAAATTTCATAATGTGCAAAGTATGGGCCAAATCGGTTACTCCCTTCAAGAGTTATCGTACGCAAAATTTTTCCGAATATTTTCGAACTTTTGTGGGGGAGGTACCGGAAGGAGTGGACCGATATAATCCATCTTTTAACTTGAACTAAGTTTGGACAAAATATTAAGAAAGCCAAATTTTGGACCGAATCGGTAGATCCGTTCGAGAGTTATCTTGCGCTCCAACCACTACACGCGGTGTCATAGGGTTTTTGTAACTTTCAGGCTATTTTCTCAGGAAGTATGGACTTGCCCCTAATGAAACTTACAGCGTTGTATAGAGGACAGCGAATACAACTTGCGTAAACAAAAATCAAAGAGATTCGAAATCAGGTCCTAAACCGAACTTTTCCGAAATTTTGGACCGATTGAGTCCATTTTGGAACCTTATCTAAGTTTGCTAGAAATTACATGATGTGCAACGTATGGACCAAATCGGTTATTCCCTACAAGAGTTATCGTGCGCACAAGTTTTGCGGCAATTTTTGAACATTTGTGGGGGAGGTACCTGAAGGAGTGTACCTATATGGCCCATCTTCGAACTTAAATCGAATCTGGACAAAATATTTCGATACCCAAAATTTGAACCGAATCGATTGATCCGTTCGAGAGTTATCGTGCGCACCAGCCAGCCAGACAGACGGACAGACAGACAGACGGACGGACATTGCTAGATCTACTCAAAATTGTCTGAAACGGATATCGTACAAACATACTTGGGATCTAAAACCATTATTTGGATGAGGCACATTTTTGGTCGTATCAAAGTGTAAATACCCTCTTTAGCCTAAAGGCTGAGGGTATAAAAACATTTTTATTAATGTTATGAAGTTATAGTTCAGGAACTTCAGGACTTCAGGAGAAATGCAATAAATTAGTATTGACACTTTTTGAATCCAATTTAATAAATAAGACAGAAAAGAATAAGTTAAAAAATAGAACTTCAGTACCCCAAAACTCCTCAAGGAAGGCACTCCACTCCGACCAATCTGTTCATTCATAAACTCGTCCACTTATCAATTACCCAAGTACATGGCAATCATACCCAGCAAAAAAAAGTCATTACTAAGTAATGACTTTATTCAGTAAAATTTGGCAGTAGTAACTACTTACAAATATACCGTAAAAGTCATTATTTTAACATGGGGATGACATAGGGGATGAATGATACCAAGCAACGGTCTTGACCGGCTTTAACATGGCAAAGCCCAGGATTTATCTTGGTCCCGCTTTCATCTCAAGTGGGCACTGACCTCCCCGTGGTGTCACCTGGGGAACTGCCTTTAACACCCGTTAAAGGTAGTGAGCTAACATGTGCCGCGCGTTCACCCATAAGAACGTTAAAAACTTGGGTTTGGGCGTCGGGTTAGTAACCCTCCCCTAGAAAAAACATCCTACTATGAAAAAACGAAAGAAAAGAAAAACAAACCCCTCTAAAGTTGACGAACCCCGCAAACGTTTTAAGGACCATGATCTGCGAATCTGCACCTGGAATGTTCGCACTCTTTATAGAGAAGGTGCAGTCTTCGCATTGGCAGACGTACTTGAAAAATACAAGGCCAATATTACTGCCATACAGGAAATACGATGGACTGGGAAAGGCGTCACAACAACACCTAAAGGTGATGCACTGTATTATAGCTGCCATGACGTAAAGCATGAGTTTGGTTGCGGATTCGTAGTTAGTCGGAGACTAAAACATCTGGTATCCCAGTGAATGAAAGACTTGCTGCAATTCGAATGAAAGCTAAATTCTTCAACATCAGCTTTATTTGTGCTCATGCTCCCACTGAAGAAAAGGACGAACAGACCAAAGATATATTTTACGAGCGCTTAGAAGAAACATGTGACCGTTGCCCTGCCCATGACATTAAAATCATTCTAGGCGATTTTAATGCCAAAATTGGAAAGGAAAATATCTTTGGCCCAACAGTCGGAAAATTCAGTCTCCACAGTGAAACATCTGGCAATGGTATGAGGCTGATAGACTTTGCAGCTGCAAAAAACATGGTAGTTAGCAGTACCAGATTTAATCATCTCGATATTCATAAGGGCACCTGGCTGTCTCCAGATCAAAGAACAAGTAATCAAATTGATCATGTTGTAATAGATGGAAGACATTCATCCAGCGTGTTGGATGTACGACGTTCCGAGGCGCAAACATTGATTCGGACCACTACCTTGTTGCAGCAAAGGTACGTACCCGTCTAAACGTTGCAAATAAAGCACGAACAGACTCAACGCGGAAGTTGGACATCGGTAGGCTGCATACACAACAGATAGCCACAGCATATTCCACTCAACTAGCCCAATTGCTTAACGCGAGCACTCCTTGTCCTGATAACATAACAACACAATGGCAACATATTGCCCACTCCATGCAAACAGCCGCAAAATCCATACTTGGATTCCAGAGACCTCCACAAAGGAATTCATGGTATGACCAGGAGTGTCGCGCTGCTACCGGAGAGAAAAATGCGGCATATAGAGCTACTTTGCAAGAGAGATATCGGGAGAAAAGGAGAGAAGAGAAACGTCTTTTCCACAAGAAAAAGAGAGAAATGGAAAAGCGGGAGTGTGAAAAAATCGAGATGTACAGGAGCCAGAATGAAGTCCGAAAATTCTACCAAAGAGTGAAACATCAAACAGATGGCTTTGGTACAGGCACATCCTCCTGTAGAGACCAGCAAGGTAATCTGGTAACAGATACAGATAGCGTGCTCAGGATATGGAAGGAACATTTCTCCAATCTGCTGGTATCCAATAGTAGCGAAGACGATGATATCACAGATCCAATCCAAGAAGATGGTATAGAATGTATACCGCCCGGCCAAGATGAGGTAAAAACAGCAATCAACCGGCTGAAGAATAATAAAGCAGCAGGAGCCGATGGCTTACCAGCCGAGCTGTTTAAAACCGGAGGCGACGCGCTGATAAGGTGTATGCATCAGCTAGTTAGCACCATCTGGCAGCAAGAACGCGTACCCGACGATTGGAACTTGAGCATCCTATGTCCCGTCCACAAGAAAGGAGATAAGACTGTATGCTCAAACTATAGGGGCATAAGTCTTCTCCCTATTGCCTATAAGATAGTGTCAGGGATATTGTGCGAACGACTAAAGCCAATGGTCAACGAAATAATTGGACCATACCAATGTGGCTTTAGACCTGGCAAGTCCACCATTGACCAGATATTTACCCTGCGGCAATTCCTAGAGAAGACCCAAGAGATGCAGATCGACATATTTCACCTTTTTGTCGATTATAAAGCAGCATTCGACAGTCCCCTCCGATCAAAGGTATTCCACGCAATGTCTGAATTTGGTATCCCCGCAAAGCTCATCCGGCTTTGTAAGATGACTTTAACTGATACTAGGTCCTCAGTTAAAATTGGAAAGAACCTCTCCGAAGAATTTTGTACCAAAAGAGGCTTCAGACAAGGAGACTGCCTTTCGTGTGACCTATTCAACATTTTGCTGGAAAAGGTAATACGAAATGCAAATGTCAAAAGAAATGGCACAATTTACACCAATAGCCACATGTTACTTGCCTATGCTGATGACATAGACATCATGGGACGATCAGTAAAGGAAGTAACTGATACCTTTAGGAAGGTCGAAGCAGAATCTGCGAAAGTGGGTCTGGCGGTAAACGGCGAAAAGACCAAATTGATGGTGTCGACGCGCAAAGCGTCCATAGAGCTCGGACCAACTGTGGAAGTTGGTACCTACAATTTTGAGGTAGTTAAAGACTTCGTCTACCTCGGCACTGCCATAAACACAACAAACAACATCAGTTGTGAAATAAGAAGAAGAATTGTATTGGCCAACAGATGCTACTATGGTCTAAGTAAGCAATTTAAAAACAAAGCCACATCTCGTAAAACAAAAATAACACTATACAAAACGCTGATACTACCCGTGCTAATGTATGGCTCCGAAGCATGGGTACTTGCGCAAGCAGATAAGGCAGTGCTTGGTGTGTTTGAGAGGAAATTTCTTCGAAAGATCTACGGGCCGATTTGCGTTGACGGTGAATATCGACGTCGTATGAACCACGAACTCTATCAGCTATACAAAGACATGAATATAGTTAAACGTATCGAGATGCAACGATTGCGTTGGCTAGGCCATATCATGAGAATGAGCGATGATGAACCCGCTAAAAAGGCGTATGAATACATGCCACATGGCGGTGCACGCAGAATCGGCAGGCCTAAGCTTCGATGGAGCAAACAAGTGGATGAAGAAATGGAAAGGCGCGGTATTCCAAAAAGTCAAGCGAAAAACAGAGAGGAATGGAGATCTTTTCTTAGTTCGGTCTATGGAACAAATGTTCTGTAATGGGCCAACTAAGTAAGTAAGATGACATAGGAAGGAAGTACTTCCTTAAATATGTTTTTTAAGTACATACTTAACCACATACCGGCAGTCGAAAAGAAGCTAAAAAGCATAGTTCTATTTTTAGAAAAAATTGGGGTGAAATTATATTCAAATTCAACACTACACATTTTTTTATTTTTTTTTTTTCATTCGATACCTGCTAGTTTTAAACACACGAACTTCTGATTTGTAGCCAAACACACTACACACTAGGCCACTCGCACGAACAACAAGGGTTGGTTTAACTCATCCATGTACATCGACATGTTTTTGTAATCTTGTGAACAAAAAACACCCATGCCGACGCTGAGCTTTGAACACTCAATTGTAGAATTTGTAGTCGAATACACTAGCTCTGTGCCACCATACTCATTACTTAGTAAGTAAGTAGTAAGTAAGGAAGTAACTAGTTATGTGTAAACTGTTATATATACTATACCATCGGATACCTCCCACACAAAATTTCGGATAGGTTCAGATTAGGGCCTGCTCTCGAATCGCTTTGATTTTTGTTGCAACAACTTGTATTCACTGCCTCCATACGACGATACAAGTTTCATCAGGGGCAAGTCCATACTTCCTGAAAAAATAGCCTGAAAGATGCAAAAAGCCCCTACGACACCATGTGTAGTGGTTGAAGCGCAAAATAACACTCGAATGGATCTGCCGATTCGGTCCAAAATTTGGGTTCCGTAATATTTTATCCAAACATAGTTTAAATTCGAAGATAAGCCATATCGGTTTACTCCTTCAGGTACCTCCCCCACAAAAGTTCAAAAATGTTCGGAAAAATTGTGCGCACGATAACTCTTGAAGGGAGTGACCGATGTAATCCATACTTTGCACATCCTAATATATCTACCAGATATATATAAGTTCACTTTAAGACCTGGGGCCTATTCCACGAAACAACTTATCGCTTTTCACTTTGCACTTATCAAAAATTAGCAGAAGAAAACATTGGTGGAACAGAAATTAACAAGTAAAAAAGTATCAGTCGGCTTTGCCTCAGCATGTGTGGATTGAAATAGTTTTTTTTTCCAAAAAAAACTTATGTACGACTATTTAGGGGGGTTTTCAAATTTTTCGGCGTATAAACCGACGAAAATTTGGATAGGATTTAAGCTCAAAACTTTGCGGAGATATCAATAGATAGGGCTTTTTTAGCATACTTGCCTATGAAAAACATAATATCGATGTAAACAGGGCCACCAGGAAAACTTTCGGTAAAAATGTCGAAGGATCCTCGAACAGACCGTTAACCACACAAAAATGTTGAACATTTGTGTGGGTGATACCCAAAGGATTGGACAGATAGGGCCCAAATTTGAACATAAATTAAGTTTCGAAAATAGTTAGAGATCAACAGATTGGACCAAATTGGTTGCTACGCCTATGATATATTGCGCTTACCATTTTAGCGGGGTGTTTACCGAAAGAAGTGGACATATAAGCACCTTCGAATTGCATCTATATTCGAAGAAATATCACGATATCAAAGTGTGGACGAACGCAGAAATCGGTTCGAGTTCTCCAGCCACTACATATGGTGGTATATGGTGGAAATATGGACTTGCCCCTGAAAAAACTTTTACTGAAGTAATTGAGGCATCGAATGCATGTTGCTTCAACAAAAATCAAAATGATTCGAGAGAAGGTATAATAGTGAACTTATCCGAAATTTTGTGTGGGAGGTACCCGAGGGAATGAATAAATACAGTCCATATTCAAACCTGACATACATCTGGTAGATATATCATGATGTGTAAAGAGTGGACCAAATCGATCACTTCCTTCAAAATGTATCGTGCGCACAATTTTTCCGAAAATATTTTTGAACTTTTGTGGGTGAGGTACCTGAAGGAGTGGACTGATATGGATTATCTTCGAACGTAAACTAAGTTTGGACAAAATATTACGAAAGCCAATTTTGGACCGAATCGGTAGATCCGTTCGAGAGTTATAATGCGCTCAAACCACGACATACGGTGTCATAGGGGTTTTTTGCAACATTCAGGCTATTTCCTCAGGAAGTATGAACTTCCTCCAGACGAAACTTTCATCGTCGTATAGGGGGCAGTAAATACAAGTTGCTACAACAAAAATCTAAGCGATTCGAGACCAGGCCCTAAACCGAACTAAGTTTGGACAAAATATTACGAAAGCCAAATTTTGGACCAAATCGGTTCATCCGTTCGAGAGTTATCGCGCGCACCAGCCAGACAGACAGACGGACGGACATTGCTAAATCGACTCCAAATTGTCTGAAACATATTTCGTCCAAACATACTTAGGGTCTAAAACCATTATTTCGACGAGGCACATTTTGCCCGTATGAAAGTGTATATGGGCAATATTATTGAAAATTTAACATCGTTGAAGCCAAGGTTTACCCCTTTATAACTCGCGAATAGTGGTTGTATATTGTACAATTTAAATGCTTTTGGATAAAATGAAATGTTTTTAGACTTGGCAAAAAATATTGGCCTTCAAAGTTAATTAGCGTGGAAGCTGTGGCTATATTTATGTTAAAAAATGGTAAAAATGGGTTGAAGCCAACGTGACTTTTTTTGTTTTCTCTCGATTTGCGATTAAACCACATTTTTCCCGATTTTCCTGTCAAAGTGAAAGTAGAAGCCAACTAAATAAGGATCATCCCACCAATGTATAACTTTTCAAAATTTGATCTGCGACTACCATTAAATGATGCTGACATTTTGAAGCCAGATTTTAAGTGTTTTTTGAAATTTTATTATAATTTCGTTCCGCAAACAGGTTTTTCAAAAAATCATATATAGGAATGAAGAACTCACGAATCTGATTTATTTGATATATGTGTCGTGAATGTAGCCTACACAGCTTCAGAGAAATCTGTATCCAAATACGAAAATTTTCTGCGAACAAATTACTAAAAATCACATATTTCCGGTCTATTTTGTACAATTGGCATTCGATTTACTCGTGCATGATTGCAAATTTTGGATTTTTACGTTGCGGATCTAATAAATCATTATTCGTCAAAATCCATCTACTAAAACGCGAGATAGGAGAAATTCCAAGGTAGGAAAATCACCTAATATTGTTTTTGAAAATATCGCGCATTTTATCGCGAATTCTGTCGGCCGCTTGCACTACTATGAAAAAATTAGTGCAGCATCTTCCTTTTTGCGGAAACAGAGATTTAAAAACTTTACTGATAAGGGAACTACATTCATTTTATCCCAAAAATAGTGTGAGATGCTACATCCACGGTTCTCAACTGATTGCCTTGAAATAGGTATACGACGAGATAAAGCGATTTTGAGATGTGTGTCCGTCCGTCCGTCCGTGTGTCCGTCTGTCCATTATAAATTGTAATCAAACTCCAGGCCGCAATTACGGACCGATCGTCACGAAATTTGGTATGGAGGTCCGTTTCACAACAGAATAGATCGCTATTTTAATTGGTGATGATAGTGAAATATTTAGCGGGTGAAATGGACCAAAAACATAATTTTTATCCAATTTTGTAGTGGCTCTGTAGGTCGCAGTAATAGTCCGATGAACGCGAAATTTTAAATAAGGTAAGAGTATATGACAAAGAAGATGCCTGCAATTTGAGATGGCGAACAGATAATATTAAGAGGGTTAAATGGACCACAACTTTTGTGTGAAAATTGTGAAAATTTTTAATATACAGCTTATATCTTTTTTCCTGGAAGAGACATTCCGGGCAAGTAAGCTATACTTGGAAGAGGGACGCTTGACCTTTCCATTGATGTCAATTATGTTGATGTACGTGATCAGATAATAGAGTTAAAGCCTAATATATCCAGTTTTTTGTTTGTAGTGTTATCATAAACACGCTAGAGGTCGCAATTACAGCTCAATAGTCGCGAAATTTTGCTGGAGGTAAGAGTTTAGGTTGAAGAAAATGCCTATAATTTTGCATGATGATCTGATATTATTTAGCGGTTGACATAGACCATTGCTTTTGTATGAAAAAAATAAAAATTTTATTTTTGGTCCATATTTTAATTCCTGGAGGGCATATACCGGCAAAGTAACTAACATATGGAAAAATAACTACTGACATTTCCCCTGATGCAAATTGCAATAATGTGTCTTCTAGATAACTGGCCTACTGCCTAATATATAATGGGTTTTGTGTAGAGAACCACAATTTCCTCCCATGCTACAAATTATTTCTATCATGACAGAGAAATTTTCAGTTCAGTTGTCCAACTGGATCTTTTACGACCAAAGATGTGTTTCATCGAAATAATCGTTTTAGACCCTAAGTATGTTTGGACGAAATTCGTTTCAGATAATTTGGAGTCGATTTAGCCCTGTCCGTTCATCTGCCACTCTTACTGTCTAGCTGGCTGGTGCGCTCGATAACTCTCGAACGGATCTACCGATTCGAACCAAATTTTATACTTCGTAATATTTTGCCCAAACTTAGTTTAAGTTCAAATATAGGCTATATAGGTCCACACCTCCCCCACAAAAGTTCAAATTTTTTTCGAAAAATTGTGTGCACGATAGCTGACGAAGTGAGCAATCGATCGATAGACCGGGTAAGACTATATCGGTCCACACCTTCGGGTACGTCCCACACAAAATTCGGAAAAGTGAAATTTACGAGTCCTCTCGAATCGTTTTGATTTTTTCAGCAGATTGTGCATGCGGTCCCCTTTACGACGGTACAATTGCAATAGCAAGTCCATACTTCCAGAGATTATGGCCGAAAAGCTCCAGCAAACCCTGAAAACAATCAAGAAACCTAAATAAAAGGGCAAATCCGCAAGATAATTCTAAGGGGATTTTCTGGTTGGTCCAAACTTTGCACATCGTATTATTTCATCCAGTCATGTATCAGGTTGGAATATGGACTATATCGGTCCCGTCCTTCGAGTACCTCCCACAAAAAATTTGGGAAAAGTGCAGTTTGAGGGCTCGTATTGGATCTATTTGAATTTTTTGAAGAAGGTTCTTTACACTGTACCTATTGCAGCGGTAAATTTTTTTCCGGGGTAGGTCCATATTTCCTGAGATAATGGCCCAAAAGTTCCAAAAACCCCTGCCAACATTACTAAGGGGTATATTGCCACCGTTGAAAATTTGATGTGGCCAGGCCTGGAAATCGAACCTGGACATTCAGCGTGCAAGACGGTTGCGCATAGCTAATTCCTAGAGGTTGTGGTGTAGGGTATCACATGGTAGGCCCCGTCCGACTATAGCCTTTGCTTACTTGTTTTAACTCTAGAATGCATGTGAAAACTATTATTCCAAACCAAAATTTGTTTTTTGTAACACAAATATGTGTTTATTTTAGCTATCATATCCTAACTACTATCCCGATCATTATAAGTTTGGTCTCACCTGATTCCCCGTGAAGTCTTTCTTTAAAACTTTTACTTTTTTGTAATTTTTGACGGGTAAATGGACCTATATTTTCAAAAAATTCGGATTACATTTAAAATTTTGTCAATTTTTTGTAAATTCCGCGAATGCTGAGTAACATTTTACAAATATTATGCAATCTACATAATGACGTCACTTCGTGATAACTTTTTAGTGACAATTGTGCTCAATAAAATAATTAGCGTTTTTATAACAATTTTTTATTAAAAACAGAAGAAAAACCGCGATAACATTTGTCCGCAACAACCAAAAATTTGCTCGCGAGCGGATTTGTACTGGGGAATTTTTTCTTTTTTTTTCTTTCTTGAAAATTCTTAACTTTTGATTTCTGGAAAACAAGAAAAAGTAACAGTCGGGTTTGCCTACAGAGATATACCCTCAGCCTGTGTGAGTTGAGACTTTTATATATACACAGATCGAATACGGGCTACATAGCCAATTTATGTTCTGTAAATTGTATAGCCAGGAAATTTAAGAATTTCGTCTCCTTTTTTGGACGTATAAACTTTCCTACAGTAACTTCGAAATATTTGGGGTGTACAACTTCTCGATTGTTGGCGTTATGCTCAAACATGTGACTTCGATGAAAGCGCAAAAGTTTTCCACTTTTGTACAGACAATACCTGAAAGAATCGACTGACATAGTCCATTTTGGAAGTGGACCTAATTTTCGAAGTCAAATTTGTTGGTCGGCCTAAGATTAGAGCTTTTGGACCAATCCTGATATAACCATTGACTCACCCACGAATAATACAATATCGCTGTAAACAAGACCTCAAGTGAATCGATCCATATTCGAACCTACTCTAGGTCTCGAAAATATCGAATTGGACTTTGCTCAAGATTTTAGGGAAACATTTTGAAGTCTGGCTGGGGAAGTGTTCCAAGGAAGTTTGAACAAAATATTGCGAGATCCAAATTTTGGACAAAATCTGTTGATCTGTTCGAGAGTTATAATGGGCTCGAGCCATACAGACTGACGGACGGACGAACTTGGATAAATCGACTCCAAAGTGCAACGCGGGTTAAATTTTTATCATTAGCCTAACGGCTGAGGGTACAATGTCACGGTGCTCTTGAACCAACGTTAAACTGGGAAGTTCTTGCGGATTCTGAAACATCAATGTTCATAGATGAGAAAAATCCAAAAACAAAAAAATCGCTGGAGGGATTTTTAAATAAATCGCGGTCAAAGTTCACATTTTAGGTTTTCGCGACTTTGCTTGGAAACCGCAAGTTCTATCGAAATGGGGCTAAGGAAAATGTTGTAGCTTTGAAAAAATTTTCCTAGGATTTATCATTTTTGAGATATAGAAGTTCCGGTCACATTTCTAGGTTTTTTGCTGGGTTTTCACGATTTGCTCAAAACAGTTAGTCTTATCGAAATGGTATTACAGAAAATCTTATAGCTGTGGAAATTCTCTACAAGATTGGGATTCGTAATTTTTTCCTCGGTTGTACCATTTTTGAGTAATATAAATTTAAGTTGGGAAATTGCAGTCATGACATTGGTTTTATAAGGAGGCTATACAGTCAGTGAATTGTCGCAATTTGAATTTCTATATCTCAAAAATAGTAAAACATAGGAAAATATCATAAAGGAACAAGAATTTTCACTGCTACAACATTTTCTTTAGTTACATTTGGATAGGGCTTGTGGGCTTCAAGCAAAACGGTCAAAACCTGAAAAAGCCTTAAAATGCGTTTTTTTTTATTTTTTCACCTATGAACCCAGGTGTAAGCTTCATTCGTTTAAAGTTGGTTCAAGAGCACCGTGATATACAATACAAATAACAGCAGATTTTTATACAATAACCAAAGTTATAATATAAATAACCAAAGTTTGATCCTTAATTTCGTTTACGGTTGTCTTCAGCTACAAATTTGTTACAGATAGAAAAATATTAAATGGGCATGCTATTTATGACAGATATTATCACTTTATGATGCACACCCCTGCGTACGTCCCTGATGATAATAATAATTGTTCCACAAACATGCAAGGAGGGACAAGGGTGGCTTCTTTTATATCAATGAGTGCACCCCGATTCATATTAGCTCAATGATATGGGACCTACTGTTTATCGGTGTCTAAGACACCATTTGTAGAGAAGTTGAGCATGGTTGAAATGAATCGAACCCACGACCTTTAGCGTGCAAGGCGGGTGTACATACCATTGCACCACGGTGGCACCATGAATGCCACATATTCAGTTTCAACTCTAAATGCTAATATTCGAACATAACGATGCAGATTATGTTGTAGGGTGTCTAATATTCGGCAAGGTTGTGTCGACAATTTCTATTGATTTCTTCTTAAGTTAACGACTTTTACTTTTTGTTTACTTGCTTTAATTTCCAAGAAAAAATAATATAACATATTTTTAAAATTATTTTGTCATTGTCCTCTTATCTGGTGACGTAACTGCGGTTTTATTTACAAGCTTTTTTTTACAAAGAGAAAATATTTTTGCGAATTTTCTTTAAAATTTTCAAAATTAATTTAAAAAATTATGTTTTTAGTGAGCAACGTTTACGTTTCTTTCATCTGCGTATAATTTAATGTTGTTGCAACAGACAAATTAACGTCTAAAAAAAAATAATTAGTCAATGTGCAAAAGCACATGACGCATTTTATATTACGTATTACGTAAATTATAATCTACTGACACGTTTTACATTTAAATATAAATATATTTGTATTTGTTAGATACAGAACAGCACACGTTCTCTCCTCAATGATTGATTGGCAAATAAGGATGTAATTTTTAGATTTGGCAGGAGAAGAAAAAGTGAGAAAGGGAATAAAAATATGGATTGAGGTTTGTTTACCTAATTAATTAAAATATTTTCAATAAACGCTGATTTTTAATAAAATTTTTCTTTAAAAAACCTGAATCATTGAATTTTTTAAAGATAATCTTTTAAAAGATTATTTGTCTTTTAATAATTTTTTTTTTCAATAAACTTGGACTAAAAAAAATTTGCTTGAATTTTTATACCCTCCACCATAGTATGGAGGGTATATTAAGTTTGTCATTCCGTTTGTAACACATCGAAGTAATCATTTGCGACCCTATAAAATATATATATTCTTGATCAGGATAAAATTCTAAGACGATCTAGCCATGTCCGTCCCTCTGTTGTAATCACTCTAGCGTCCGCAATAATTGAGATAGAGTGCTGAAATTTTGCACCCGAGGGTCATTTTTCCATGGGCAGGTCAAGTTCGAAGATGGGCTGTATCGGTCCACTATTTGGTATAGCCCCCATATAACGGTACCTCCGGATTTGAGGAATTTTGACGTTCTTCGCCACATTTGCAGACCAAATTGGCTATAATTTGGCACTTAGGGTTCCTAGTGAGCAACAAACTTATATCCCAAAGGATATGGGCATAGGTCCATGTTTTGGTACAGTCCCCATATAACGGTACCTCCGGATTTTCGGTATTTTGAGAATTTTAGCCACAATTTTTAACCGAACTATCTACAATTTGACATTTGAGGTTCTCAGTGGTCATGAAACATCGTCAACATAGGTCCATGTTTTGGTATAGCCCCCCATATATCGGTACCTCCCGATTTTTGGTATTTTGAGAATTTTGGCCACTATTTTTAACCGAACTAGCTGTAATTTGCCATTTGAGGTTCTCAGTGGTCATGAAATATCTCCACCAAACATCGTCAACATAGGTCCATGTTTTTGTATAGCCCCCATATAACGGTACCTCCCGATTTTCGGTATTTTGAGAATTTTAGCCACAATTTGTAACCGAACTATCTGCAATTTGACATTTGAGGTTCTCAGTGGTCACGAAATATCTCCATGAAACATCGTCAACATAGGTCCATGTTTTGGTATAGCCCCCATATAAAGGTACCTCCCGATTTTCGGTATTTTGAGAATTTTAGCTACAATTTTTAACCGAACTAGCTGTAATTTGCCATTTGAGGTTCTCAGTGGTCATGAAACATCTCCACGAAACATCGTCAACATAGGTCCATGTTTTGGTATAGCCCACATATATCGGTACCTCCCGATTTTCGGTATTTTGAGAATTTTAGCTACAGTTTTAACCGAAATAGCTGTAACTTGACATTTGAGGTTCTCAGTGGTCACGAAATATCTCCAACAAACATCGTCAACATAGGTCCATGTTTTGGTATAGCCCCCATATATCGGTACCTCCCGATTTTCAGTATTTTGAGAATTTTAGCTACAGTTTTTAACCGAAATAGCTGTAATTTGACATTTGAAGTTCTCAGTGGTCATAAAACATCTCCAACGAAACATCGTCAACATACGTCCATGTTTTGGTATAGCCCCCATATATCGGAACCTACCGATTTTCGGTATTTTGAGAATTTTAGCTGCAATTTTTAACCGAACTAGCTGTAATGATCGGTAATTTGAGAATTTTAGCTACAATTTTGTCTATTCAAAAATAATCGTCAATATAGGTCCATCTTTTGGTATATCCCCCCATATAACTGTACCTCCCGATTTTCGGGCATTTTCAGTAGTCACGAAATTTCTTCACTAAAATTAGTCAACATGGGTCCATTTTTGAGGGTCTACATTGTTTTGATGAAACTACCCTCAATTTGTCTCTTGAAGTTCCCTGCAGCTATTAAACTTTTCCGCCAAAAAATTTAAAGATAGGTTGACTCTTTGATATAGCCCCGTAGGTGGTACCTTTCACCTAGCTGAACACATTTTTTTAGATTAGATTAGATAACATTGTGCAACAAAATGGAGGTGAAAGTCTGGGGCACGGAAAATTCCTCTTGGGGAAGAAAGGCCTTGGTGAGTATATTATGAACCCCAAAGGGCAGATCCGCCGTGAGTCGAACTTCCGCGTTATGGCGTGATGAAATTTTTGTTAGAGACCCTGTGGGCCATCAGGAATTAGCGTTATATCTTTGTTCACTGTTGCTTAAGTGCTCTACAAAAACAACAAACAAAGATAAAATGCTAATTCATGATGGCTTACAGGGTCTCTTGCAAAAACTTCATCACGCCATAACGCGGAAGTTCGACTTACGGCCCATCTGTCCTTCGGGGTTTTTTAAATACACACACCAAGGGCTTTCATATCCAAAAGAAATTATCTCTGCCCCAATATCTGTGTTCACAGTGTAAATTAAGCAATAGTGGAGACAGTAGGCGTCTATCCATTGTCGAAAAGTTGTTCCACCTAAAATTGTGAAAGGACCCTAATTATTCCATTTTAATTAAGACTATTTTATGGTGGAGGGTATAAAAAGTTCGGCCCGGCCGAACTTAACGTCCTTTTACTTGCTAAGAATATTTTTTTCAAAAAATGTTCAAGATTTTTTTTTCAATGAGCGTAGATTTTACAATATATTTTTTTGTAGGGCAATTGTGGATTTAAAAATATATATTTCTAAAGTGCAATGCCAATTAAAAAATATATTTTTGAAGGACCATAAAACATTAAGATCCACCCATAGGAGTATACAAAGTTTCTCCCAGTCAAACATAACGCAGTTTTCCACGTTTTAATGTTTAATTGGTAAGCTGAGGGTAAATACTCGTACATACATATATATCGGTAAAACCGACTGAAATTTTGTATAGAGCAGAAACACTATGGTATATAAATTTTACATCATATTAAAGTTCTTAATTTGTGCATTATATGCGAACGGATGTTCTTTTATAGAATTATTGCTCAATGATATGGGTCCTACTGTTTATCGGTGTCTAAGACACCACTGGTAGAGAAGTTTAACATGGCTGAAATGAAACGAACCCACGAGCTTCAGCGTGCAAGGCGGGTGTGCATACCATTGCACCACGGTGGCAGCATGAGCGTTAATGAACGCCACATATTCAGTTTCAACTCTAAATGCTGATATTCGAACATAACGATGCAGATTATATTGTAGGGTGTCTAATATTCGGCAAGGTTGTGTCGACAATTTCTATTTCTTCTTGAGTTAACGACTTTTGCCTTTTGTTTACTTGATTTCCAAGAAAAAATAATATAACATATTTTTACAATTATTTTGTCATTGTCCTCTTATCTGGTGACGTAACTGCGGTTTTATTTACAAGCTTTTTTTTACAAAGAGAAAATATTTTTGCGAATTTTCTTTAGGTAGGTTAGGTTAGGTTAGGTTGAAAAGAGGGGCGAATATAAGAATCGCCACATGCCCGTATGGGGCATACACTTAAGCCAGTATAGGCCTGTTGTGCGCTCTAATTTCGGAAGCCTAAGGGGAATAAATTTTTTATTGCTTAATTTATTGAAAAGAAAATAAATTTATCAGTTAAGAAATTCTGTGCCATTGACATAATCTCTTAAGTTTTTGAACTCGCTTGCCCTAATTTGGTGGAGTTCTGGTATAGTGTTATTTCCTAGAAATTGGTTTCTTAGCGTCGCGAAGGCTGGGCAATGACAGAGATAGTGTTCCAACGTTTCGTCGTCCTCTCCGCATGCTCTGCATTCGCTGCTTTCTGCACAACCGATTTTGTGCAGGTGTGCTTGTAGCCCTAGGTGTCCTGTAAAGATGCCTGTCAGTCTACTAATGTCTTTTTTACTCATTTGCAGGAGTTCCTTTGTTTTATCCTGGTCTGGGTTTCCCCAGAGGATTTTTGTATTTTTCCCTTTCTCTTCAGTGTTCCAGAGGGATGTATGGGCGTTTTCTGCCCATGCTTTTAACTCTAGACGCGTCGCTTTTAAAGGCTTAGCATTATCTAGGCTTATCGTAGCTTGCTCTCTGGCTTGCCTTGCCAAGGAGTTGGCTATCTCGTTACCCCTAATCCCTTTATGTCCTGGTACCCATATAATGTTAACAGAACCATGGTGGGAGTAGTCGTTGATTGATTTTTTACACTGCAGGACAGTTTTTGATTTCACCGTCTTGCTTGTTATTGCTTTAATTGCTGCTTTACTGTCCGTTAGGATGTTTACAGTGATTGGCCTTGTGTTAGCTTTAAACCAGTTCAGACACTCTGTGATCGCTCGGATTTCGGCCTGTAGGATCGTATTATGATTCGGCAGTCGAAGGGAGATTCTAGTTTCCTGGTCTTCGATATATACACCCAGACCCGTTCTCCCCCCTAGAACGGCCCCATCTGTGAACCCACAGCTTCCAGTTGGCATCCGTTCTAGGGTTCCATCGATCCACATGTCCCTGTCTGGTATTAAAATTTCACACAAGGCGGATTCAATTGTTTCAGGTATACGGTCTGATACAATATGATCTATTGACTCACCCGTTGTAACCTGTAATATATTTTGGTGGTATGTTTGGTGGTCTCTTACGATCCACTCGCTCATCGACTTAAGTCTTATAGCTGCGATGGCTGCCTCATACCTTACCTGAATTTCTATTGGGTGGACAAATAAAATTGTCTCTAAAGCCCTAGTTGGTGTAGTCCTCATTGCCCCGCTAATACTTAAGCAGCACGTTCTTTGGACTTTTTGCAGTACTTTTACGTTGCATTTCTTGTCCGTAGCTGTCCACCATACCACAGAAGCGTAAGTTAGAATCGGTCTAATTACGCTTCTGTATAACCAGTGTGTCATCCTAGGATTGAAACCCCATTTTGAGCCTATAGCTCTTCTGCAGGTTGACCAACATCTGTGGGCTTTATTAGCCCTTTCCTGAATATGGTCTCTCCATTTAAGTTTCCTGTCTAGAATTACTCCCAGGTACTTAATTGTTGGAGAAATGTTTATCATCTTATCTAGGAAAACGGGTTCTTCGTAAGCTCCTATTTTCGTTTTCCTAGTGAATAGACATAATTCTGTTTTTTCCGGGTTGACATTTAGACCTCTCGGTCTAGCCCAGTTGTATGCTATTTTTAGAGCCGTTTCGGCCCTTCTACAGAGTATATTTGGATTCTTTCCCCTAAGAAGTATTATAACGTCGTCTGCATAGCAGATGGGTTCAAATCCTTCGTCGGTTAAGTTCCTTAGTAGACTATTTATGGTGGTAACCCATAGGAGAGGTGATAGTATTCCTCCCTGTGGCGTCCCCTGACCAACTTTGTCTCTTTTTGTTACGTCTTGTAGCGCGCAGCTTATCCATCTATTCCTTAGCATGTGGTCTATCCAGTGCCTCAAGGCCCGGTTTACCTGAAACTCGTCTAAGGAGTGGATTAGCGTTTCGGTGCTGACGTTGTTGAACGCTCCTTCGATGTCGATGCAAACTGCGAGAGTATACAATTTCATCTCGAAGGTTCTCTCTATGTGGTGTACTACCTCATGTAATGCGGTTTCCACTGATCTACCTTTTACGTATGCATGTTGTTTGTACTTGAGCATATCGTTAGGGATGTTACTCTTTATCATGGTGTCGACCGTCCGTTCCATTGTTTTGAGTAAGAATGAAGTTAAACTTATCGGACGATAAGATTTTGGTATTGCATAACTTGACTTGCCGGGCTTGGGAATGAATACTACCCTTGCCTCTTGCCAGGCCAATGGAGTATACGCAAAGTTTAAGCAAGCATTGAAAATCTCGACCAGATTGGACGAAATATAGTCCACTTCCCTTTGAAGTAAGGCTGGGAAAATCTGGTCTGGTCCCGCTGCTTTGTATGGTGAGAAGCTCATTATTGCTTCTTTAATCATCAAGTTGTTGATTTTTGGTGCTTCTTCTGATGCATAAGCTATCTCCATCGGTGACACCGTATGTGCCGTAGTACTCGACGGGAAGTGCGTTCTCATCAGAAGGCTTAGAGTTTCCTCGGCTGTTTCCATCTTTTTACCCGTCTCATCAACCAGAAGCTCGGGTTGTGAGTGAGTTTTAGATAGAAACTTTTTAATTTTAGAGACGTCATTCACGCTATCTACCTGTTCACAAAAAAGCTTCCAGGAGTTCCGTTTGGCGTTTCTTGTCATTTTGTTGTATTCTTTTAGTTTTGTTTGGTAGTTGTCCCAGAATACAGCTGCTTTTTTACGTTTTGCCCTATTGTAAAGTCTTCGGACCTCTTTGCCTTTGTTACGAATTTCCCCTGTCATCCAGGGTTTTTCGTAGGCAGATTTCCTCTCTCGAAGTGGACAACTTTCTTCGAAAGACCTTACTAGAGCCTCTGTTAGTTTATTGACATTCCTATTAATATCTTCTTTGCTTAGGCAAACCTCAACTTCTTGCCCTAGTCTATCTTTAACTTGTTTTCCGAATTTAGCCCAATTAGTTTTGGATTTATTTCGGAAAGTTATCGGATTCGGTGGTGGCCTTGATATTTTAAACCTAATATACCTATGGTCAGAGAAGGAGTGTTCCTTTGAAACTCTCCACTCATGTACCTCGTTTATTAGATTTTCTGAACATATTGTTACATCTAATACTTCCTCCCTAACTCTGTTAACAAAGGTTGGTGTATTTCCTATGTTAAGGGTTATCAGGTCGTTAGTATTCAAAAATTCTAGAAGGGCTTGACCCCTCTTGTTAGTATTAGTACTACCCCACGAAATGTGGTGAGAGTTAGCATCGCTACCTACTAGTACTTCGTTACCTGTTTGCTTGATTTTCCTCACCAGTTGCTGTAGCTCCGACGAAGGTGGTAATGTCGGCGAGTCGAACGGCAGGTAGATTGATGCGAGGTATATATTACCATTCCCTTGCTTCAACACTGTGGCGTCCGAGGTTGACAACTCTGGGGAGAAAAGAAAGCATAAGTTTTTATGGCATATAATACAGGTCCTCGGTCGGTTTCCTGTATTAGCGTAAAAGAGTTGGTAATTAATGTGGTTTAGTCCGGAAACCTTGTTCTTTACGGTCCAAGGTTCCTGGATTAAACCGATGTGTATTTTACCTTTGTTTATTTTATCCATCAGGGCTTGAGTTGCCGTTTCGCTCCGATGGAGGTTTATCTGGATGACCTCAATCATGAGTCATCCAGTAATCGTGCTTCTTGGGAGTCGCTGATGGCTTCGACCCCCTCTTCGGAATTGCTCGGTGGTTTGTCCTCCTTGCTGGTTTGGTGGGCATCCTCTTCTTCTTCCCCGACTCGTGCCCTTCCAACTTTAAAGGTGACTGCATTACAGATGTAGTACGCCTTACCCTTTGTCTTTGTAAGACTGGATAGTGAGAGGTCGTCAATTCCAACCACAAGGAGAGTGCCATCCTCTTTCTCCTCCCTGTGGAAGACTTCCCACCTCTTCACTTCCAAGGTCTCATTTTGCTTGCCAAAGACCTCGAGCATGCGTTCTGTCTCGAACTTGCAGCCATACCCTTTGACGTAAACCGTCGCTTTAGTCAGATGAGGTATCTCGTCCTTCCTCACCAGCTTCAATTTTCCGCCTTCCCAAGGAGTTGTCACACTGTTGATGACTTCCTCGAGAGCGGCCGGGTTCGCGTGCGGTCCCAAGTGGTATACTAAAAGGTCCCCTTTGAGCTCGCTGCTGACTATTTTTTATTGGCCCACTCTTTAGAATGTGTTCCAGTATTTTATCGCTGACCATATTTTCGATGGCCTGCTGGTGTTCTTTAGGTAATCTGCCGGACCCTCTACTGGTATCGATCACTGCATAGCACCTCTCGTCCCTGTAGTTCTTCCTCATTTTCTTCTTACTTGGTTTGGCGGTATTTTCTTCCTCTGGAGATCTAATCCTCTTCGCCGCTTCCGAGGAAGTGGAGGGATTGTTGATCTCTTTTGGTGCGGCCCGCTGTTTTTTGTTTAGCTGTGCCTGGATCCTCTGGTACCTACGTCTCTGGGCTCCAGTCCACCGAACTTTTTTCTCCGTTGTAAGTTTAGATATGCTTTCGCTTACCTCGTCTACCATCTTGTGGACCTCCTCGTTAACGGGCTTCTCCACAACGGTGGTGTTGATTTTGCAACTGCTGTCTGATTCGGAGTCAGGGTCGCTCCCATCCTCGGATGGCTGGGTCCAGATTAAACTCCCCCTTCGCTTCCCTTTCTCCTCATCTTTTTTACCTTTCGGTTGCGTGCTTGTAGCAGTACCGTCGACCACAGATTTTCAAAATTAATTTAAAAAATTATGTTTTTAGTGAGCAACGTTTACGTTTCTATAATCTGCGTATAATTTAATGCTGTTGCATCCGACAAATTAACGTCTAAAAAAATTAATTAGTCAATGTGCAAAAGCACATGACGCATTTTATATTACGTATTACGTAAATTATAATCTACTGACACGTTTTACATTTAAATATAAATATATTTGTATTTGTTAGATACAGAACAGCACACGTTCTCTCCTCCAAGTGCAATTATTGATTGGCAAATAAGGATGTAATTTTTAGATTTGGCAGGAGAAGAAAGAGTGAGAATGGGAATAAATATATGGATTGAGGTTTGATTAGCTAATTAATGAAATTTTGTTCAATAAACGTTGATTTTTAATAAAATTTTTCTTAAAAAAAAAAAATGCATCATTTAATTTTTTTAAAGTGAATCTTTTAAAAGATTATTTGTCTTTTAATAATTTTTTCAATAAACTTGGACTAAAAAAAATTTGCTTGAATTTTTTAAATATTATTTTGTCATTAAATCGTTCTTTCAATACACGTAGATTCTTTTTAGAGATTTTTCAATAAGGGAGGATTTTTAAACATTTTTTTTCAAAAAAATATTCAAAATTGAATAATTCGCGTTATACATAAATGTATTGTTAAGTAAAGCCACGTCCTACCAGCTGATGAATATTTTTCTCCTAAAAGTATGCAACATACAATCTTAAGAATAGTTTAATTTGATATTCAGAACTATCTACGGGAAGCTTTTAAAATATTTGTGGGAGCAGTAGATGCTTCAAACTATATAAAAATATTATATTCATATATAATATTACAAGAAAATCTGACCTGCTTGCCGTTTAATAACAAGAGCAGCTTCCTCAATAAATCATGCCCACTACCCGAATGTTCGTTGCATAAGTCAATCAATATATATGTAAATCAATCGAAATATATGAAAAAGTCTGGCTCAAATTCCATTTCAGCTCATCTCGGTTCGCATTTTAAACAAAACAACAACAACAAAATAAAAATACAGAGCAAACGTTTTCTGTCTGACTGTCCGTCGATCCGCTGAGAATGTCACATGGCACTGATAAGCACTTGAAACAAGCCAAAGCGCCTTTTATATAAAATGGAATTAAAATACCACAACGAAGCTCAGTACATTTTGGAATATTCATGAGAAGAGGACGCAAAGAAAACCCCTAGCAGAACCAAATGAAGCAGCAGTTGCTTTCATTTGCCATTTTAGCCGTGTTGGCAGAGGTAAGTCTATCAACACTTACGGTACAAGAATTCAACAATATTAATTGAAAAACTTCATCTTGATTTATTTCAGATTGTCCATCCACTCCCGATATCTTTTCTCCCCAGACCATTGCAAAAACCTGCCCAGAATTTCATTGATGCTGAAATAGAATATACCGCATCACAGGCTGAGAAAACTGCAACTTTACTACGGAATGTATTGGAACATTTACCCACCACAGAGCCTTATCTAGGGCATCGCAAATCCCTCGAAACTCTACTGCAAAATGCTTTGGAATTTAAAAAGCCCGGTCTGTGCCATGATAAAATGAGAGCATTTTCTCGTAGCTGGACAGCAGTTATGTTTAAATATTTACGTCCCGATACATCACCGCAACATGATGAAATCCTAGCCCTGCTGGAGCAGTATGGGCTGCGCAGCATGATGATGGAGGCGGAACATTTTCTCGAACGCATTGTAAGCGGTGAAATTGGTTTGCCGGTTGAGGAGGGATCACCCAGTTATATGAAATTTCTTGAAAGAAAGTGTTAAAAGTGAAAATGTTTTCAATCTGAAATTGGGTCTATTGCCCAGAAGAAGCAGTATTAATACAAGTGTACCATAGCAACAAATATTTTTTAGATGTAGCTGTAGTAGTAATCTAGTAATTTTATTAAAAACAACAATAAACCCAATGTTGATATTCCATCTAATGGAATATTTCACAGATTTTGTAATGCCAATGCATTTTTATAACCTACACCCTTAGGAAGAGAACAGAAGGTCTTCTAAAACAACAGTCGACTTTGTAAGGTCTTCCCTAGCAACAACAAAAGGTATGTTGGGGTCTTGCACAGGCAGTAGAAGATCACATGAGGTCTTCCATAAGCCAAAAAAGACACCTGAGACATGAGGTTTCTGTAACTACAGAAGACTTACAGAAGTCATCTTGACGTCCAGAAGACCTTGTAAGGTCTTCTTTGTCAGCAGAAAACTTCTTGAGTCTACTATTGACAACAAAGGACCCCTTGAAATCTTCTATAGATCACAGAAGACGCCTTGAGGTCTTCTCTAGACAACCAAGAGCTCCTTGGTCGTCTATAGGCAAGAGAATATAGAGATCATCTATAGCTAAGGAAAAATTCTTAACGCCTTCTATAAACAGAAGATACTTACGGAGGCCCTCTTTACACAGCAGAAGATGCCTGATCCTGTAGATAACAGAAGACATCTTGAAATTTTTTGTTGCAACAGTAGTCCTCTTCAGATCTTCAGCCAACAACAGAGGACCTCTAAAGGCCTTTTACGGACAACAGAAAACACCCTGAGGTCTTTTGCAAAAGAGCAAAGACATCTTCAGATCTTCAGCGGACAACATTAGACCTATTGAGGTGTTTTGCAAACAACAGAAGACCTTTTAATGCTTTTTGCGGACAACAGAAGTCTTCTTGAGGTCTTTTGCAGGCAACAGATGACCTCTTGAGGTGCTCTATAGCAAACAGAGGCCTTCTATAGACAACAGTGCCTTTTAGTACCTTCTGTAGGCAACAGAAGTCCTCTTGAGGCCTCCGCTAGACAGCAGAAGGTGTCTTGAGATCTTTTATAAACATCAGGAGACTTCTGCAGTTAATCGATTGGTAAAGAAGGTCCCCTTTAGAATTTATATAGATAGCAGACGAACTTTGGAAGTATTATATAGCTGCTCTTGACGTTTTGAAGTTTTCTATACACACCAGAGGACCTCTTGAGGCCTTCTACGCACACCATCAGAAGACCTCTTAAAGTCTTCTTTAGACAATAGAATATTTCTTGAGATTTTCCATAGAAGACAAAAGACAGACACATCTTGAAGTCTTCTATACAAACGAGAAGACCTCTTGTGGTCGTCTATACACACCAGAAGGCTTCTTCTGGTCCCCTATACACAAAAGAAGACTTAATAAGGTCTTCTATAAACATGGGAAGACTTTTGGAGATCTTCTATAGACAGTAGACGACCTCTGGAGGTCTTCTGTAGACAACAGAAGACTACAGACGACCTCTAGAGGCCTTCTATAGACAGCAGAAAACTTCTGGAGGTCTTCTTCACAAAAGAAAACTTTATGATGTCTTCTATAAACATCGGAAGGCTTTGAAGACATCTGGAGGTCTTCTGTAGACAACAGAAAACTGCAGACGATGTCTGGAGGTCTTCAACAGACGGCAGATTATCTCTGGCAGAGACATTCTATAAACAACAGATGACCTCTAGAGGTATTCTCTAGACAACCTCTGGAGGTTTTTAATAGACAGAAGACGACCTCTGGAGGTCTTCCATAGAAAACAGAAGACGACCTCTGGAGGTCTTCCATAGAAAACAGAAGACGACCTCAGGAGGTCTTCAATAGGCAGCAGACGGCCCCTTGAGGTCTTATATGGACAACCAAAGAATTCTAGAGGTATTCTGCAGACAACAGAAGACTGCAGACGACTCCTGCAGGTTTTCTATAGATACCAGAAGACCTCTGGAGGTTTTGTGTAGACAACAGAAGACATCTTGTGGATTTCTATGTACACCAGATAACCTCTACAGGTCTTCTATAGACAACACAAGACCTCTGGGGTTCTTGTATAGACAACAGGAAGCCTCTGGAGGTCTTCTATATACCACAGAAGACCCTTGGAGGTCTTCTATAGACAACAGAAGACATCTGGATGTATACTGTAGACAACAGAAGACGGCAGACGACCTCTGGAGGTCTTCAATAGACAGAACACGTCGTCTGGAGGTCTTCAATAGACAGAAGACGTCGTCTGGAGGTCTTCCATAGACAGCAGACGACCTCTGGAGGTCTTCAATAGACAGCATGCGACCTCTGGAGGTCTTCTATAGACAGCAGACGACCTCTGAAGGCCATATATACACAGCAAACGACCTCTGGAGGTCTTCTATAGTCAGCAGACGATTTCTGGAGTTCTTATATAGACAACAGAAGACCTCTGGGGGTATCCTGTATATAACAGACGACCTTTGGAGGTCTTCTATAGACAACAGAAGACCTCTGGAGGTATTCTGTGGACGATAGAAAACTACAGACGACCTCTGGAGGTCTTCTAGACAGCAGACGACATCCTGATGTCATCTGTAGACCACATAAGTCCTCTAAAGGTCCTCTATAGATAACAGAGGACCTCTGGAGGTCTTATATAAAACAACAGTAAACCTCTGCACGACTTCTATAGACAACAGAAGACATCTAGCGGTCTTCTGTAGAGAACAAAAGACTTCTAGAGGTCTTCTATAGTCAGAAGACGACCTCTGGAGTTCTTATATAGACAACAGAAGACCTGTGGAGGTATTCTGTAGACAACAGAAGACCTCTGGGGGTATCCTGTAGAGAACAGAAGACCTCTGGGGGTATTCTGTGGACAACAGAAGACTGAAAACGACATCTGGAGGACGGCAAAAGACAGTAAACAACCTCTGGAGGTCTTCTAAAGACGGGGACATCTGGATGTCTTCTATAGACCACAGAAGTCCTCTATAGAGAACAGAAGACCTCTGGTGGTCTTCTATAAAGAACATAGGAATTTATAGACAACACCCTCAAGAGTTCTTCCCTAGTGAACAAAGGACCTCTGGAGTTCTTATATAGACAACAGAAGACCTGTGGAGGTATTCTATAGACAACAGAAGACCTCTGGGGGTATCCTGTAGACAACAGAAGACGTTTGGAGGTATTCTATAGACAACAGTAGACCTCTGGATATCTTCTATAGAGAACAGAAGATCTTTGCAGGTCTTCTGACAGCAGAAAACTTCTGCACAGAAGACCTCTGGAGGTATTCTGTGGACGATAGAAAACTGCAGATGACCTCTGGTGCTCTTCCAGACAGCAAACGGCATCCTGATGTCATCTATAGACCACAGAAGTCCTCTAGAGGTCCTCTAGCGGTCTTTTATAAACAACAGAAGACCTCTGGAAGTATTCTGCGGACAACAGAAGACTGCAAACGACCTCTGGAAGTCTTCAAAACACAGTAGACAACCTCTGGAGGTATTCTAAAGACGACGACATCTGGCTGTCTTCTATAGACAACAGAAGTCCTCTATAGAGAACAGAAGACCTATGGAGGTCTTCTGACAGTAGAAAACTTCTGCACAGAAGACCTCTGGAGGTATTCTGTGGACGATAGAAAACTGCAGATGACCTCTGGAGGTCTTCTAGCCAGCAGATGACATCCTGATGTCATCTATAGACAACAGAAGTCCTCTAGAGATCCTCTATAGAGAACGGAGGACCTCTGGAGGGTTATATAAACAACAGTAAACCTCTGCAGGACTTCTATAGACAACAGAAGACCTCTAGCGGTCTTTTATAGACAACAGAAGACTTCTAGAGGTTTTTTGTAGACAACAGAAAACCTCTGGAAGTATTCTGTGGACAACAGAAGACTGCAAACGTCTTCTATTGTCAGTAGGCGACCTCTGGAGTTCTTATATAGACAACAGAAGACCTGTGGAGGTATTCTGTAGACAACGGAAGATCTCTGGGGGTATCCTGTAGACAACAGAAGCCCTTTGGAGGTCTTCTATAGACAACAGAAGACCTCTGGATATCTTCTATAGACAACAGAAAACCTCTGGAGGTATTCTGTGGACGATAAAACTGCAGACGACCTCTGGAGGTCTTCTAGACAGCAGACGACATCCTGATGTCATCTATAGACCACAGAAGTCCTCTATAAAGAACAGAGGACCTCTGGAGGTCTTATATAAACAACAGTAAACCTCTCCAGAACATCTATAGACAACAGAAGACCTCTAGCGGTCTTATATAGAGAACAGAAGACTTTTAGAGGTCTTCTATAAACAACAGAAGACCTCTGGAGGTATTCTGTGGACAACAGAAGACTGCAAACGACCTCTGGTCTTCAGAAGACAGTGGACAACCTCTGGAGGTCTTCTAAAGGCGACGGCATCTGGAAGTCTTCTGTAGACAACAGAAAATCTCTGAATGCCTCCTTAGCTCAATACGACCTCTTGTGGCCTTCTATAGCTATAAAATAATTCTTGATTCTTCCTATAGACAGTGGAAAACCTCTTGAGATCATCTATAAACTACAGGTGACCTCTTGAGGTCTTCTATAAAGAACGTAAGAATTCTATAGACAACACCTCAAGAGTTCTTCCCTAGTCAACAGAAGACCTCTGGAGGTCTTCTTTAGACAACGGGAGTTCTTCTCTAGAGTTCTTCTCTCTGGAGTTCTTCTATAGACAACAAAAGACTTCTTGAGGTCTTTTATAGACAGCAGAGTACCTCTTGTAGTCTTCTGTAAGCAATAAAAGACCATTTGAGACCTCTTCACATATTTGACAGACAGCAGAAGGCTTTTTGAGGTCTTCTATAGCAACTGAAGACCTATAAAGGTCACTCACGGCTGACATTAATAAATAAAACAAACCAAGAATTTTAAATATTATCTGCAAGGTTAAGAACAAAATATGATTTAGTACTAAGACATTTAAATCCCAAAGAATAAAATAATTTCAATTTTTTATTAATTCTTCAATAATCATTTTATTACAGTGCTTTATTTTTTATTATTTTTTCGCAAATTTGTTCTGGACTTTCGAATCTATGCTATGTTCTTTGCTACGAATCATTTTGTCAAAAAATATATATTCACTCAAATCATACTATTTATATAATTCACAATAATTTCATAATCAATTGGGCTATGATCTTCTGAGTCAAGCATAAAAGGCGAAATCCCCAATAAATTTGTTATCAGCCAAATCACGCATAGTCCGAATGACAAATTTGTACATATGTATAAAACCATGGTGGCGGAAATTGTCTGATCTGTACGAAAAACCATGTGCTTCACATACATATGTAGTGGTCGGTCACACGAATCTTAGTTTTGAATAATTATTTTTATTAATTGTCACCTAATAACCCGATGCTTTTTAAAAAAAGCAACAAAACCCTCTTGGCCGGATGATGAGCATTTGGTGGGTGGGGGAAAGTGTGCTCCACTGGAAAGTACTGATAGTCCATGAAATGTACAACTGTGCGAAGAATTTAAAGTGTGGAAAATATGTGATATTAAGGGGTAGAACCGATTTGTTACTTTATAAAATCGATTTTTTATTTTTTGCTTTAAGTCTGGAGTATTCCCTCATTGGCTTCACTTCTTCATTACCTTCTATTATAGAGAGTAAACTCACAGTCTTTCAAAATGTACTGATCGCTACCGATATCATGATTTCCCATGATCCCAGCAAAGGGAATTATCAATTGGCTTTTTAGTTTTTATATTTTTTTTTATTTGAAATCTCGGATAGATAAAACAAATAAATTTATGATGTCTTTGGAAAAGCATCGCTCCCGTCCAAGAGAAACCAAAACAAATCATTAACAAACTATTTTTAGATTTGAAACAAAAGCTGATTCCAGATTCTGGATGTGTGTTTCTAAGAAAATTAGAGATATGAAACAGAATCTTAGGGGTCAACATTTTATTGTCTAGCCTGAAAACGAAAAGTGGAATGAAACAATGTTGAAACGTCTGATAGTGAAAACAATGTTCATTGTCTTGTCGTGCTTGTTTGGCGAGAGGTGGCTTTATTTTTGAACAGTTTATTTAGTCCGAAGTAGCGTTTATTGGCCTATATTATTATTGTCAGCATCTCTAAAGCGGACGCAGTATTTTTTTGTTTTGTTTTCTTAATAATGGCGTTACGGAGGGAGATGGCTTGGGTCTAATGATCATCTGACGAACCAAAAAACATATTTCCTTGGTATTGCAATTATACCAATCAGGCAAAGTTTTTGAACATTCGAGCCATTACCGAGGCAATTATGAGGAATAAAATTATAGCGCTGTAACATATCGGGGCACTTATCTCAAGTAGGCTTACAGGTCAACAAAGAGAACCTTCTCTAAAAGCTCTTAAACTGCACTTACGCGAACATTTTATGTGAGGAAGGTATCCGAAGGTATTGTCCGCTGTAGACCTTCTTGGAACTTGATATATGTACGATTCTGAGAAATATTACGATGTGCGAAGTTTATGCCAATATCAGTCACTAATTTAAAATATGGTTATCACCAGGTAATAATGTTAGTTACCGTAGGACTTTTTAGAGCATTTGGACTTGTCTTCAAAAAATATGTACCGTCGACAAGCTAACATGTCTGCAAGGACCTTTCTGCGAACAATTTTTTTATAAGGGAGGTACTCGAAGCAAAATGTAAAAACCTAAAAAACCCATATAAATGTGATCTTTGACCGCGATTTTTTTTTTAAATTCCTCCGGCAATTTTTTTTTTGTTTTTTACTTTTTCTCATCTATGAACATTGTATCCGCAAAAACTTTCAAGGTGTAAGCAAGCCCATTTTTATTTAAAGTTAGTCCAGACGCATCAGGTAGCGAGAATTAGTGCGAGAATAAATGGTGGAGGAGTGAGTTGTTTATCATACCGCGAACTAAAACAGTCAGTAATTGGATTGTTTTTTTAAATTTCAAGGGCTTGGATATTTTTAAGATTTGTTTAAAGGGCGAGGAATTTTGAAACTTATTTTCAAGGGAGTAGATTGTTATTAAACATTATTTCAAGACCATGGATTTTTTTAAAAATTATTTTCAAGGTCGTGAAGTTTTTAAGAATTTCACTGTGTGTAATTTGAGTCATGGTTTATTAACCATATTCTGACACCGCAGTGTGATAGAAGACCAAATATAAGAAAATACGTGTCCCGGCGTTGTTCCCTATCACTTCAACTTTCGCGGTTATGGGCCCCCACAGACCTGAGGCCTTGATGTCAAAAGAGATCATTTTGTCAGGCACATATCTTTTAGACCACTAAGAATTTGGAATAATAATTGTAAACACAAAAAATCCATTCAACTTCACCTTCGAGGTCAAAATCGTCAAGGTCAAATTTCCCCTAGTCTACAGATATCAAACCGATCAAAATTGAAGCAAACAACCAACTAGAAAAATGTACCTTAGATCTTAGTAAACAACTTCCTAGAACATACGAACACCATAGAAACGGCTCTTAATGGTCAAAATAGCAAATCAAATGCGATTTTTATACTCTTTTCTCGGTCCCTGTTCCATAGATACTAAACCGTTCAAAATTCAAGAAAACAATGGACCACAATAATCTAGGAAGTTCTTTACTAAGATCTAAGGTAAATTTTTCTAGTTGGTTGTTTGTTTCAATTTTGATGGGTTTGATATCCGAGAAAAAATTAAAAAAGGAAATTTGACCTTGACGATTTTGACCTTAAAGGTGAGGTTGAATATATTTTATGTGTTCACAATTATTATTCTTTAAGTCGAGTGCTACAACTTTTCTTTTAAGAGTAAAACCAAATTCTTAGCGGTCTAGAAAATATGTGCCCTTTTGACATCAAGGCCTCAAGACTTTGGGGGTCCAACAAGAGTTTTAAATTGCTTAAATACTTTAAAGGACTGAATTTTTAAAATAATTTTCAAAATCATAGATTTTTTAAAAATTACTTTCAAGAGCGTGACTTTTTATACATAATTTGTAAGGCCGTAGAGTTTTTAAAAATAATTTTCTAGGACGTAATTTTTTATAAAATTACTTTAATATGTTCAAGCGTGGGAATTTTTTCAAAATTATATTAAAGGGCTGGGATCCTTTAATTTTTTTTTTTAATAATTATAATTAATGGTCGTAGAGTTCTTTAAAAATTTGAAAGGACTTGAATTTTTTAAAATTATTTTCAAAGTGGGTGGAATTTTTTAAAGGATTTTTCAAAGACTTGGATAAAGATATTGTTTAAAAAATAATTTCCAACACGTGGATTTGTTTGGATTCTTGGATTCCTTAAACAGATTATTCAAGTCGTGGGTTACTTCAATAAAATGTTTAAGGACGTAGATTTGTATAATTTTTATTTTCATAAGAGTGAATTATTTAGAAACGTTTTTTACAGTCGTGGATTTTTTAAGGGTTATTTAAGATCTTGGATTAAGTTAAAGAATTTTTTGAAGGGCTTGAATCTTTTCTATTATTTTTTAGGTCGTGGATTTGTTAATTAATAATTTCCAACTAGTGGATTTCTTCTTAATTGGATTCTTTAAACAATTTATTCAAAAATTGTTTAAAAATAATTTCCAACTCGTGGATTTTTTTTTAATTTCTTGGATTCCTTTAACAAATATTCAAGGACGTGTGTTATTTAAATTAAATGTTTAAGGGCGTACATTTTTTTTTATTTTTTTCATAAGAGTGAATTATTTAAAAATTATTTCCAAGGTCGTGGATTTTTTAGGATTGTTCAAGATCTTGGATCTTGGCATCATTTCAAAAACTGAGAAGACGATTCATAATTCCCTTCGCCGGGATGAAATCATGATATTGGTAGCGATCAGTAAAATTTTGCAACACTGTCAGTTCGTTTTGAAAAACATTACTCTCTGTAATAGAGGGTAATAAATGAAGTTGAGAAATTGGGGGAATACTCCAACTCAAGCAATCACGTCTTGGATTTAGTTAAACAATTTTTTGAAGATCTTCAATTTTTTCTATTATTTTTTAGGTCGTGGATTTGTTTAATAATAATTTCCAACTAGTGGATTTCTTTTTAATTGGATTCTTTAAACAATTTATTCAAAAATTTAACAAACAAAAATACAAGAGCGTAGATTTTTTAAATTTTTTTCAAGGGCTTGAATTATTCGAAAATTATTTTTAATTTTTAAAAATTTTTACAGGCATTGATTATTTATTTATTTTGAAGAGCTTACATTTTTGTAATTATTTTAAAGAAGTAAATTTTTAAAGTTATTTCCAAGAATGTTGATTTTTTAAAAATTAGTTTGAAGGAAAAAAAGTTTTTCACGGTCGTTGATTTTTGAAAATTTATTTTCAAGAGCTTGATTTTTTTAATTATTTTCAAGGAGTTTTGTTTTTTTATAATTATCATAAAGGGCTTAGATCTTGTCTATTGTTATACCTTACACCAAGGTGTAGGGGTATTATGTCTTTGTGCATTTGTATGTAACATACAAAAGGAAACGAAATAGACTCATAGTTCCTTTTGGGGATATACATATAATCACTTTCTGAGTCGATTTATGCATGTCCGTTCGTCCGTCTGTCCATGTATTTTTGTTCGCAACGTACAGGTCGCATTTTTTGTCCGATTCAGCTGAAAATTGGGGAATATAATTTCTTGAGCCATAGGAAGAACGCCATTGCTTTTAGTGAAAATCGGTTCAGATTTGGATATAGCTCTCATATATATTTTCGGCCGATTTGACGTATTTTCTGCACCAAACACGTTATGTGACTGAATTCAGTCTGAAAATAAATGTGCCAATTTACATCGAAATCGATTCAGATTTGGATAAAGCTCCCATATATATTTTCGCCGATTTGACGTATTTGCTGCACCAAACACGTTATATATGTTTGAATTTGATGAAATTTGGGATGGGGGACTGAATTCGATCTAGAAATAAGTATGCCAAATTATATCGAAATCGGTTCAGATTTGGAACGTGTGACTGAATTCGGTGTAAAAATAAATGTGCCAAATTACATCGACATCGGTTCAGATTTGGATATACTCCAATATATATTTTCGGGCGAGTTGACGTAATTGCTGTACCAAGCACGCTATATACGTCCGATTTTGATGAAATTTGGATTGTGTGATTGCACTCGGTCTAGAAATAAGTGTGCCAAATAATATCGACATCGATTCAGATTGATGGATATAGCTCCCATATATATGTATATTTTCGCCCGATTTCGCGAATTTGCTGCATCAAACACGCTATATAAGTCCGATGATATTTGGAATGTGTGACTGAATTCGGTCTGGAAATAAATGTGCCAGGCCCTTGATTTTTAAAAAACAAATGTTAAGGCCCTTGATTTTTTAAAGAATTATTTAAAGTTCGTGGATTTTTTTAAAGAATTTTTTGATGGTCATGGATTTTTTTAAAGAATTTTTTGAAGGTCGTGGATTTTTTTAAAAAAAGTTACAAGGGCGTGATTTTTATTTTGAAGGTTGAGAATTTTTTAAACAATTTTTTCAAGGGCGTGGATTTTTTTTTTATTTTTAAAAAATTGTGATTTTTTTTCTATTAATTTTTAGGTAGAATTTGTTTAAAAATTGTTTTCATGATCGTGGATTTTTTCTATTAATTTTAAGGTAGGATTTGCTTAAAAATTTGTTTTCAAGGTCTTGGATTTTTTAAAGAATTTTTTGAAGGTTGTGGTTTTTTTAAATGATTTTTTGAAGGTCGTGGATTTTTTTAAAGAATTTTTTGAAGGTCGTGGATTTGTTTTTAAAAAAATATTCAAGGGCGTGAATTTTTTCTACAATTTTGAAGGTTGTAGATTTTTTTAAACAATTTTTTAAGCGCGTGGATTTTTTTTAAGTCGTATATTTTTTTATTTTTTGTTATTTTGAAGGTCGGTGATTTTTTTGAAGAATTTTTTGGAGGTCTTGGATTTTTAAAGTATTATTTAAAGCTCGTGGAGTTTTTAAATAACTTTTTCAAGGGCGCGATTTTTTTCTATTATTTTTAAGGTTGTGGATTTGTTTATAAATTACTTTGAAGGTCGTGGATTTTTTTATATAATTATTTGAAGTTCGTGGATGTTTTTAAATAACTTTTTCAAGGTCGTGATTTTTTTTAAATTAGTTTGATGGTAGTGCATATTTTAAAGAATTTTTTGAATTGTTCTATTATTTTTTAGGTCGTGGATTTGTTTAACAATTATTTTGAATATCGTGGATTTTTTTAAAGAATTTCTGAAGGTCTTTGATTTTTAAAGTATTATTATTTGAAACTCATGGATTTTTAAAACAACTTTTTCAAGGGCGTGAATTTGTTTTACTATTTTTAGGTCGTGGAATTGTTTAAAAATTATTTTGAAAATCGTGGATTTTTTCAACGAATTTTTTTTGAAGGTGGTGGATTTTTTCAAAGAATTTTTGAATGTCGTGAATTTTTTCAAAAAATGTTTTGAAGGTAGTGAATTTCTTAAGAATAATTTGATGTTCGTTTTTTAAAAATTATTTTGAATGTCGAAGACTTTTTAAAGAAATTTTTAAGCTCATGTATTTTTTAAATAATTTTTTCAAAAATTTGTTGAAGTATTTTTTTAAACAACTTTTTTCAAGGGCGCGCATATTTTTAAAAATTATTTTAAAGGTCGTGGATTTAAATAAATTTTTGAAGCTTGTATATTGTTTAAATAACTTTTTCAATGGCGTGAATTTGTTCTACACTGTGTGTAATTTTTTGAGTCATGTTTTATTAACCATATTTTGACTCCACAGTGTGATAGAACACCAAAAATGAGAAGACACTTGTCTCGCCGTTTTTCCCTATCTCATCAACTTTCGCGGTTATAGGCCTCCAAAGGTTTGAGGCTTTGATGGAAAAGGGGTCATTTAGTCAGGACTATATCTTCCAAACCGTTAGGAAATTTGAATTTATCTCAGAGCAAAGTTGTAGCTCTTGTCGTAAAGAACAAACATTGTGAACACGTATAACCCATCAAACTTCATATGCAAGCCTTGGTCAAATTTCTTTTAAAATTTTTCTTAAGTTTTGTTATACAGCTATCAAACCGATCAAATTTGAAGCAAACAACCAACTACAAAAATGTACCTCAGATCTCAATAAACATCTTTCTAGAATATACGAACTCTGTAGAAAAGGATCTTAATGGTCAAAATAGCAAAACAATTGCGATTTTTATCCTCTTTTCTAGGATTATGCTCCATAGATATTAAACCCCTCAAAATTCAAGGATACAATCAACCACAATAACGTAGCAAAGGCATCAGTAAACAACTTTCTGGAATATGCGAAATGTCTATGAACGGTTCTTAATGGTAAAGATAGCAAAAATCTTTTGAAAATATCCAATTTTTATACTTTTTTCTACGACTCTGGTCCAAAGATACCCAACCGCCCAAAAATTAAGGATACCGTCAACCACAAAAATGTACCTAAGATTTCCAGAAACAACTTTTTAGAACATATTAAAATTCTAGGAAAAATTCTTAGGGCTCAAATTCACGAACAATTAATTATACCCTCAGCCTTTAGGCTAAAGAGGGTATTTACACTTTGATACGACCAAAAATGTGCCTCATCGAAATAATCGTTTTAGACCCCAAGTATGTTTGTACGATATCAGTTTCAGACAATTTTGAGTAGATCTAGCAATGTCCGTCCGTCTGTCTGTCTGTCTGTCCGTCTGTCTGTCTGGCTGGCTGGTGCGCACGATAACTCTCGAACGGATCAATCGATTCGGTTCAAATTTTGGTTATCGAAATATTTTGTCCAGATTCGATTTAAGTTCGAAGATGGGCCATATAGGTCCACTCCTTCAGGTACCTCCCCCACAAATGTTCAAAAATTGTCGCAAAACTTTTGCTCACGATAACTCTTGTAGGGAATAACCGATTTGGTCCATACTTTGCACATCGAGTAATTTCTACCAAACTTAGATGCGGTTCCAATATGGACTCAATCGGTCCACTACTTCGGGTACCTCCCACACAAAATTTCGGAAAAGTTCAGTTTGGGACCTGGTCTCGAATCGCTTTGATTTTTGTTTACGCAAGTTGTATTCGCTGTCCTCTATACGACGCTGTAAGTTTCATTAGGGGCAAGTCCATACTTCCTGAGAAAATAGCCTAAAAGTTACAAAAAACCCTATGACACCGTGTGTAGTGGTCGAAGCGCAAGATAACTCTCGAACGGATCTGCCGATTCGGTCCAAAATTTGGATTTCATAATATTTTGTCCAAACTTAGTTCAAGTTCAAAGGTGGATTATATCGGTCCACTCCTTCCGGTACCTCCCCCACAAAAGTTCGAAAATGTTCGGAAAATTTGTGCGTACGATAACTCTTGAAGGGAGTTACCGATTTGGTCCATACTTTGCACATTATGAAACGTCTATCAGACTTAGATGAGGTTCCAATATGGACTCAGTCGGTAAACTCCTTCGAGTACCTCCCACACAAAATTTCGGAAAAGTTCAGTTTAGGACCTGCTCTCGAATCGCCTTGGTTTTTGTTGTAACAACAACAATTACGATGGTAAAAGTTGTTTCAGGGGCAAGTCCATACTTCTTGAGAAAACAGCCCGAAGGGTGTGAAAACCCCCTATGGCACCCCCATGGTCTATGTCGGTCCATTCCTTTAAGTACCTTTTCCGCAAAAATTTTGAACTTTAATCCTAATCAACATTTTTGTCGGTTCATACGACCAAAAGTGTTTCAATTTGCACAGGCTGAGGGTATATCTCTGTCGGCAAAGCCGACTGATACTTTTTTACTTGTTTTTTTTTTTTAACATTCCCCCTGCTCAGGTTTGGAAACAACAAACAAAAAAACTCAAGGAAATTTGAAAGGTTTTTTATTTACGGACCTGAACACCTGAATGAATTGAGCTTGAAGAATCGTTCCTAGAATCTTCATTTGTTCTAGAAACTTGTTTGTTGAAATCTAAGGTAAATTTTTGTAGTTGACGGTATCCTTAATTTTTGGGCGGTTGCGTATCTTTGGACCAGAGTCGGAGAAAAAAGTATAAAAATTGGATATTTTCAAAAGATTTTTGCTATTTTTACCATTAAGAACCGTTCATAGACATTTCGCATATTCCAGAAAGTTGTTTATTGAAGCCTTTGCTACAATATTGTGGTTGATTGTTTTCTTGAATTTTGAACGGTTTAATATCTATGGAGCAGAAGCCAAGAAAAGCGGATAAAAATCACAATTGTTTTGCTATTTTGACCATTAAGATCCGTTTCTACAGAGTTCGTATATTCTAGGAAGATGTTTATTGAGATCTGAGGTACATTTTTGTAGATGGTTGTTTGCTTCAAATTTGATCGGTTTGATAGCTGTGTAACAAAACTTGAGAAAATTTTTAAAATAAAATTTACCATGGCGATTTTGAACTTGCAGATGAAGCTTGATGGATTATATGTGTTCACAATTGTTGTCCTTTAAGACAAGAGCTACAACTTTGCCTCCGAGATAAATTCAAATTTCTTAACGGTTCGGAAGATATAGTCCTGACTAAATGACCCTTTTTATATCAAAGCTCAAACCTTTGGAGGCCTATAACCGCGAAAGTTGATGAGATAGGGAAAAACGGCAAGACACGTGTCTTCTCATTTTTGGTGTTCTATCACACTGCGGTGTCAGAATATGGTTAATAATTTTCGTGTTGCACAGTGTCTATTATTTGAAGGTCGTGAATTTTTTAAAAGATTTATTTGAAGGATTTGGATTTTTTAAAGATTTTTATAAGGTCGTGGTTTTTTAAATAACTTTTTCAAGGGCGTGAATTTTGTTCTATTATTTTTATGGTCGTGGATTTGTTTTAACATTATTTTGAAGGTCGTGGATTTTTTAAATTATTATTTTGAGTTCGTGGATATTTTTAAATAACTTTTTCAATGGCGTGAATTTTTTTAACAATTATTTGGATGGTCGTGGATTTTTTAAAGAATTTTTTGAATGGCTTAAATTGGCTCTATTACTTTTTAGGTCGTGGATTTGTTTACAAATTATTTTAAAGATCGTCGTTTTTTTAAAGAATTTTTGAAAGTCGTGGATTTTTAAAGTATTATTTGAAGCTCGTAGATTTTGTAAATAACTTTTTCAAGGGCGTGAATTTGTTCTATTATTTTTTAGGTCGTGGATTTTTCAACGATTTTTTTAAGGTCGTGGATTTTTTTAAATTATTTTGAATTTCGAAGAATTTTTGAAGCTCGTGGTTTTTTTAAATAATGATTTGAAGAATTTTTTTTAAATAACTTTTTTCAAGGGCGTGAATTTTTTTAAAAGTCATGCATTTTTTAATAATTATTTGAAGCTCGTGTATTGCTCAAATAACTTTTTCAAGGGCGTTAATTTGTTCTATTATTTTAAAAGTCGCGGATTTGCTAAAAAATTTTTTTGAAGGTCGTGAATATTTTATAAGAAATTTTTGAAAGATTTGGATTTTTTAAGGTAGCGTATTTTTTAAATAACTTTTTCAAGGGCGTGATTTTGTCGTGGATTTGTTTAAAAATTATTTTCAAGGTCAGGGATTTTTTAAAGAATTTTTTCAAGGTCGTGAGTTTTGTTAAAGAGTTTTTTGAACTTCGTGGATTTTTTTTTTTAAATATTTTTATCAAAAGCCTTAACGTATTCTATTACATTATCCATGATTTGTTTAAAAATTATATCAATCGGGTGGCTTTTTTTCAAATCATTTTCAAATGCGTGGATTAGTTTAAAATTTATTTCCAAGGCGTGGATTTTTTTAATTAGTTTCGAAGGAGCGGATTTTTTTAATTTTTTTAAAAATTGTTTTCAATGTCGTGGATTTTTTTTTAAATTATTTTCATGGCCGTGAATTTTTTAAAAAAAAATTTAAGGATTGAATCTGTTTATATAATTATCAAGGACATTAATTTTTTATAGATTAGTTTCAAGAGCGGGACTTTTTATAAATTATTTTCAAGAGCGTGCATTTTTTCATAACAGCTGGATAGGGCTTCATTTATTACAAAATAATTTTAAAGGGGTTTGATTTTTTAAAGATTTGTTTAAGTGCGTGATTTTTAATATTTATTTTTTATTTTTACAAATATTTTTTAGGAGTTGAATCTTTTTAATTATTTTCATGGGCATTGATTTTATAAAAAATTTGTAAAGGCGTGGAATTTTTATAACACAACTAAAGCCTATGATCCATGAAATAACTGGGTCATATTCGAGCAGCTTTAGACCTGTCGCATCCACCATCGACCAGAAATTTATCTTGCAACAAACCCTGGAAAAGTCCTATAAGATTCAAACCGACACTTATATATAACCTTTTTTGTCGAATACAAATTAGCCTTCCCTGTATTCCAAACCATGTCTGACTTCCCAGCAAGCTTATTCGGCTTTGTGTGATGTCATTACATTAACAGATACCAGGTCCTCAATAGAAATAGTAAATAACCTCTTCGAACATTTTAGTATCAAAGGAGTTCTCTGTTCAATGATCGTGTGACCTTTTCAACATGTTGTTGGAAAAGGTTTTATGAAATGAAAAAAATAACCTCATGTTACTTACGCAGACGGCATTGACCTCATGGATCGATAAATAAATAAAGTAAGGCTTAAAAAATATGAGAAGAATCTTCTAAATCTTCTTTTTCCTAAATAAGTACTACATAAACTTTGTGCTATGGCTATATTTGAGTAGAATATAAAATATATACATTTTTTTAATTTATTCCAGAGAAAAATGAGAGAGATGAGAATGCCACAACATCATCTTATTCCACACTCCATTAGGGGGCATGAGCGCCGCACAACATAAACATTCACTTCAATTGCTGCTGATAAATGTGCCAACACAGCAGAATTTCATCTCTAAATTGTATGCGAGATACAATTGTTTTGGGGTCATCGGTATACAGATGCTGTGGTTGCCTATGAGTTTTGAAACTGATACCGAGATATTCGGACATGTGTGTGCGGCACAGCAGCGATATGTATGTACACAACAATGAGTGCTTAGTATTAAATTGAATTTCAAACAAAACAGAGGCTCGGCATTCATTTACACAAAAAAAATATAAAAAATGAAAACATTTCTGATAATTTTACAGTTCACTTTAGTGTTTATGCGGAAGGTTTGTGCAATCATCATCACAACAAATGTTGTTGTAAATAAAGAAAAACAAAAAAACAGATAACAATATTTTTCCTTATTTGCAGTTCCACCCCATTGCCTCCACTCAATATATTCACAATGATGATTTGCGTATTGTTGAGGCAGCGGAAGATTTAATGCAGGCAATGATTGATGAAAGTGAAATTCTGATACGCAATGCCTTAGAAGATGTACCCTCGGATGAACGTTACAATGAACATCGTGAAAATCTGCAGAAATTTTTACGTGAAACTGAAGAATATCGTTCCGAGGAGGGCGATTGCCAATCGAAACGTTTGAAATATAATCAAAATACTAGCGCCCTAATGCGACCCTATTTGATGGCCGATCCAAATGGTCCCATGGAGTTGCAAGTTATGACAAGGCTATTAAATCGTCATGGACTACAAGATTTAAGGACAAAATTTAAAAATAAATTGGGAAAGGTTTATGGTGGAGATTATGGCACACCCTCCAAAGACATTGAAAAGGTCTATGCCGATTATGTTGTCAGTCGTTGCCAAAAGAATCGGGAGAAAAAAGAGAAACGGGAACTATGAGATCTTCAAGGATGGGGAATCACACAAAAGAAGTTTCTTTAGGGCAGCATTTGCTACGACGAAACCCAGGATTAAGGCAATACATTAAGGTCATACTTAAGGTCGTAATGTCCAAGGTCAAAGTGTAACAACCACTCACAAGAAAAATGGGAAATAAAAACATGACAAAAACATTGAATTTTTCTTTTTAATTTCAATTTTATTGACCCGTTATCCCCTTCAAAAAAACATTTTCATATTCAATCAAATTATTCCAATATTATTCATATGATAATTCCAATACAAATGACTTGTATTAATATCCATTCACTGTTCACCGGAAACCGGATATGCATACTCATTCACTGCCGAGAAAAAGAGCAATTATAGTGTGTAGCTCATAAGTACCTATGTATGTACGTACGTACATCTATGTAAGTAAGGGCTCTCATGTATTGAGACACTGGCTATAATGCAAGAATACATTTCCAGGTTCATTTGCATGGATATTCTCACTTGCATGTTTGTCAAGGATATGCATTTTTTCCATCCTCATTCATTCGAGTGAATTAAATTCACTGTCAAACAACAAGTAGGAATATTCGAGTAAGGGGGGAAGTATGTAAATCGAGATTATATGGATAATTTTGAATGGTTGTAAGTGTTTCGGTTTTTGTGAGGAGCATTGGTAGCAGTAGTGCCATTTGGTATTAATATATTCGAAAAAATAAATATTTTTTCTGGGTTCCTCTGGGTCTGAAGGACCATCAAACATGGATTATTTCAAATATTTTTTGAATGACCATCAAACGTGAAATTTTTTCCATAAAACATGATTTTTTTTAAATATCTTTTGAAGAACCATCAACGAGGATTTTTTAAGTATTTTATTTTTCAAAATAGTCAGGCTTATTCCCATAGTCGTTGTTTTAATATTTTGTTAAAACAACTTTAATTTATTAGTGGGAAAAAATTGGCGATGTTTTCCAAGGGGTAAGGCAGGGAAGACTATAGTTTCAGTTCCTTGTTTCTTGTTTTTCAACAAGAAACTTTTTATACCCAAGTGTCAATTGCTCGCTCAAATACATAGATACGTGTGCAAAGAAACACTCTGATCGAGAATTTCTTTGGCACTGCCTAAACTCGAGCAACTTCACTTGCAAACAAAACCAAATCTTTCCCACTTCTATGCGTCCGTCGATTCTCGACGAAAAAGTTTAAAAAGTTTCTTGTTGAAAAACAAGAAACAAGGAAACTGATGAAGATCTGTGGTGAGATCTGATACTATAGTCTTCCCTGCCTTACCCCTTGGTAAACATCGCCAATTTTTTCCCACTAATAAATTAAAGTTGTTTTAAAAAAATATTAAAACAACGACTATGGGATTAAGCCTGACTATTTGGAAAAACAAAATAGAAGGCGTCATCCCAAATAAAAAACGCCAACCCTCCTATTTTTTAAGTATTTTTTAAACAAATATTTTTTGAAGGACCTTCAAAGAGGATATTTTTTTACACTATTTTTTGAAGAACTTTTCAAGGACGTTGATTTTTTAAATTTTTTTTCAAAGACGTGGATTTTTTATTTTTTTTAAGACTTTGCTTTTAATTTTTTTTTAAATTATTTTAAAAATCCACGCCCATAAAAAATCTTTCAAATATCCACGTGTTTTAAAAAAAATTCTTTAAAAAAAATCCACGTCCTTAAAAATCCTTACAAATCCTTGTCCTTAAAAAATTCTGTAAAAAATTCACAACCTTGAAAAAAAAAACATTTAGAAAATCCACGTCCTTGAAAAAATGATACAGAAAATCTACGTCCAAGACAAAAAAAAAATAACACGTCCCTAAATAATGATATAGAAAATCCACGTCCATGACAAAAAAGATTTACACAAGGCACGTCCTTGAAAAAACATATTTAAAAATACAAGTCCCTGAAAATAATTTTTTAAAAATCCAAGTTCTTGAAAAAAAATTATTTAAAAATCCACATCCTTTAACAAAATTATTAAAAAAAAATATTTAAGAAATCCACGTCCTTGAAAAATATTTAAAAATCCACGTTCTTGAAAAAAAAATATTTAAAAAATCCAAGTACCTGAAAATAGTCATTTCAAAATCCACGTTCTTTAAAAAAAAATATTTAAAAATCTAATCCTTGTACAAAAGTATTTAAAAAAAATATTTAAGAAATCCACATCCTTGTACAAAAGTATTAAAAAAAATATTTAAGAAATCCACGTACTTGAAAAAATATTTAAAAATCCACGTTCTTCAAAATATATTGAAGAAATTCACATCCTTCAACAAAATATTTAAATAATCCACGTCCTTGAAAAAATTACTTAAAAATCAACGTCTTTGAAACTTGTTTAAAAACCACACGTCCTTGGAAACCAAATCTTTAAAGCATAAAATAATTTCAAGCCCGTGGATTTTTTTTATTTGGATTTTTAAGAATTTTTTTCGAGAATATGGATTTTCCTAAAGATTAAAAAAAAATCCAAGTGCTTGAAAAAATTCACGTCGAAAAATTTGTTTCAAAAATCCACGTTGAAAAATTTATTTAAAAAATCCACGTTGAAAATTTTTTTTAAAAATCCACGTTGATGAAAAACTTCTTTAAAAAATCCACGTTGGTGAAAAACTTTTTTAAAAAATCCGCGTCAATTCCTAAAGAACTCCACTTGCTTTAAAAAATCTTTACAAAATCCACGTTGTTGAAAAAATTCAAAAAAAAAAATCCACATGCTTGAAAAAATTCTTAAAAAAATGCACATGTTTCAAAAACAAAATTTGTAAAAAAATCCACGTTCTTAATTTTTCTAAATCCACGTGCTTGGAAATGTTCTTAAAAAATCGAGAACATGGATTTGTTTAAAGATTAAAAAAAATCCATGTCCTTGAAAAAATTCCTTGTTGAAAAATTAATTTAAAAAATTCACGTTGGTGAAAAACTTCTTTAAAAAGTCCACGTTGGTGAAAAACTTCTTTAAAAAAATCACGTTGGTGAAAAACTTCTTTAAAAAGTCCACGTTGGTGAATAACTTCTTTAAAAAATCCACGTTGTTGAAAAACTTAAAAAACTCCACGTGCTTTAAAAAATCCTTTACAAAATCCACGTTGTTGAAAAAATTCTTAAAAAAATCCAAATGCTTGAAAAAAATCTTAAAAAATGCTCATGCTTGAAAAAAAAATTAAAAATCCACGTCCTTGATTTTTTTTAAATCCACGTGCTTGTTTTTTTGTAAATCCACATGCTTGTTGTTTTTTAAATCTACGTGCTTGGAAAAAACATTTTAAAGAATATTTTTTCAAGCACGTGGATTTTTAATGAATATTTTTTTTCAAGCCCGTTGATTTTTAAAGAATATTTTTTTCAAGCACGTGGATTTTTAAAGAATATTTTTTTTTCAAGCCTGTGGATTTTTAAAGAATATTTTTTTCACGCACGTAGATTTTTTAAAAAACTGTTTTCTTTTCGATAGACGTGGATTTTTTAAATAATTTTTTTCACAAACGTTGGTTTATTAATTTTTTTCTTTCACAAACGTGGATTTTTTAAATTTTTGTTTTTACAAACGTGGATTTTTTTAAATAATTTTTTTCTCTAACGTGGATTTTTAAATTTATTTTTTCTCTAACGTGGATTTTTTAAATAATTTTTTTTCAAGGATGTGGATTTTTTAAATAATTTTTTTCAACAACATGGATTTGTTAAATAAATTTTTCAACAACGTAAATTTTTAAAATATTTTTTTTCAACAAATTGGATTTTTCAAATAATTTTTTTCAAGCACGTGAATTTATAAATAATTTTTTCAACAACGTGGACTTTAAAAATAGTTTTTTTTTCAAAAACGTTAATTGTTTTAAATATTTTTTCAACAACGTGTATGTTTTAATAATCTTTTTTCAAGGGCGTGGATTTTTAAATAATTTTTTTAACAACGTGGATTTTTAAATAATCTTTTTTCAAAGGCGTGGATTTTTAAACAATCGTTTTTCAAGGGCGTGGATTTTTAAATAATCTTTTTTCAAGGGCGTGGATTTTTAAATATTTTTTTAACAACGTGGATTTTTAAATATTTTTTTAACAACGTGGATTTTTAAATAATCTCTTTTCAAAGGCGTGGATTTTTAAACAATCGTTTTTCAAGGGCGTGGATTTTTAAATAATCTTTTTTCAAGGGCGTGGATTTTTAAATATTTTTTAACAACGTTGATTTTTAAATATTCTTTTAACAACGTGGATTTTTAAATATTTTTTTAACAACGTGGATTTTTAAATAATCTCTTTTCAAAGGCGTGGATTTTTAAACAATCGTTTTTCAATGGCGTGGATTTTTAAATAATCTTTTTTCAAGGGCGTGGATTTTTAAATATTTTTTTAACAACGTGGATTTTTAAATATTTTTTTAACAACGTGGATTTTTAAATATTTTTTTAACAACGTGGATTTTTAAATATTTTTTTAACAACGTGGATTTTTAAATATTTTTTTAACAACGTGGATTTTTAAATAATCTCTTTTCAAAGGCGTGATTTTTTAAAAACAAAAAATTTCAAGCACGTGTATTTTAAAATAATTTTCTTCAAGCAATTTTTTAAAATATTTTGAAAGCACGTGGATTTTTTAAATAGTTTGTGTAAAGCACGTAGCTTTTTTTGAAGATTTCTTTCAATTTTTAAAGATTTATTTTCAAGCACATGGATTTTTTATATAGTCTGTTTCAAGAACGTGGATTTTTTGAAGAATTGTTTTCCAAGCACATGCATTTTTTAACGAACTTTTTTCAAGAACGTGATTTTTTTAAAGAATTTTTTTCAAGCAAGTGGAATTTTTTTAAGCAATTTTTAAAAATGTTTTTAAAGCACGTGGATTTTTTTCTTAAATTTTAAGCACGTAGTTTTTTTTTTTTTGAAGATTTCTTTCAATTTTTAACGATTTATTTTCAAGCACGTGGATTTTTTAAAGAATATTTTTTCAAAAACGTGGATTTTTTGAAGAACTCTTTTCAGGCACGTGGATTTTTTAAAGAATTTTTTTTAACCACGTGGATTTTTTTAAGCACGTGGATTTTTTAATGAACTTTTTTTAAGCACATGGATTTTTTAAAGATTTTTTTAAGCACGTGGATTTTTTAAAGAATTTTTTTAAGCACGTGGATTCTTTAAATATTTTTTCACGCACATGGATTTTTTAAAGATTTTTTTTCAAGCACGTGGATTTTTCAAAGTTATGTTTTCAAGCACGTGGATTTTTTAAAGAATTTTTTTCAAGCACGTGGATTTTTTAAAGAATTTTTTTAAGCACGTGGATTTTTTAAAGAATTTTTTTAAGCACGTGGATTCTTTAAATATTTTTTCACGCACATGGATTTTTTAAAGATTTTTTTTCAAGCACGTGGATTTTTCAATATTATGTTTTCAAGCACGTGGATTTTTTAAAGAATTTGTTTCAAGCACGTGGATTTTTTAAAGAATTTTTTCAAGCACGTGGATTTTTTAAAGAATTTTTTTCAAGCACGTGGATTTTTTAAAGATTTTTTTTTTCAAGTACGTGGATTTTTTAAAGAATTTTTTCACGCACCTGTATTTTTTAAAGAATTTTTTTCAAGCACGTGGATTTTTTAAAGAATTTTTTCAAGCACGTGGATTTCTAAAGATTTTTTTCAAGCACGTGGATTTTTTTCTTAAATTTTAAGCACGTGGATTTCTACAGATTTTTTTTAAGCACGTGGATTTTTTCTTAAATTTTAAGCACGTAGTTTTTTTTTTTGAAGATTTCTTTCAATTTTTAACGATTTATTTTCAAGCACGTGGATTTTTTAAAGAATATTTTTTCAAAAACGTGGATTTTTTGAAGAACCCTTTTCAAGCACGTGGATTTTTTAAAAAATTTGTTTAACCATGTGGATTTTTTTTAGGAATTTTTTTAAGCAAGTGGATTTTTTAATGAACTTTTTTTAAGCACATGGATTTTTTAAAGATTTTTTAAGCACGTGGATTTTTTAAAGAATTTTTTTAAGCACGTGGATTCTTTAAATATTTTTTCACGCACATGGATTTTTTAAAGAATATTTTTTCAAAAACGTGGATTTTTTGAAGAACTCTTTTCAAGCACGTGGATTTTTTAAAGAATTTTTTTTAAGCACGTGGATTTTTTTAGGAATTTTTTAAGCACGTGGATTTTTTAAAGAACTTTTTTTAAGCACGTGGATTCTTTAAATTTTTTTTACGCACATGGATTTTTTAAAGATTTTTTTTTCAAGCACGTGGATTTTTCAAAGTTATGTTTTCAAGCACGTGGATTTTTTAAAGAATTTTTTTCAAGCACGTGGATTTTTTAAAGAATTTTTTTCAAGCACGTGGATTTTTTAAAGATTTTTTTTCAAGTACGTGGATTTTTTAAAGAATTTTTTCACGCACCTGTATTTTTTAAAGATTTTTTTTCAAGCACGTGGATTTTTTAAAGAATTTTTTTCAAGCACGTGGATTTCTAAAGATTTTTTTTCAAGCACGTGGATTTGTTAAAGAATTAGTTTCAAGCACTTGGATTTTTTAAAGAATTTTTTATCAAGCACCTCGATTTTTAAAGAATATTTTTTCAAGCACGTGGATTTTTTAAAGAATTGGTTGTGGATTTTTCAAAGATTTTTTTTAAGCACGTGGATTTTTAAAGAATTTTTCCAAGCACGTGAATTTTTTAAAGAATTTTTTTCAAGCACTTGGATTTTTTAAAGAATTTTTTATCAAGCACTTGGATTTTTTTTTAAAGAATTATTTCCTACCACGTGGAGTTTTAAAGAATTATTTTCAACGACGTGGATTTTTTAAAGAATTTATTTGAAACACGTGGTTTTTTTAAAGAAATTTTTTCAAGCCCTTGGATATTTTAAAGATTCTTTTAATTTTTGGATATTTTAAAGATTCTATTTAAGAATTATTTTAAAGATCCCTTCAAGGTTTTCTACCTATCGAAGAAAGCCTCTTATATTTCAATGTGGCAACCCTTTTCTCACCCTGACCAGCTGTGGTCATTGTCAGTGAAAGTGGAAGTGTAAAAGTTTATGTAAATTTTTGCTTTTGTCTACTTCTTCGTTTTTTTTGTGTTATTTGGTGGTTTTATTCGCTTTACCACCTCTCATCCTTGTTATTATTTTCTCTTCTTCACGTCTTTTTTTCTTTTGTTTTTTACTGTATTTTACTTTGGCATAAAAACGACACTCTGTGTAACTGATTTACATTTTTATGGATGACCCTTTTTCTGACACTCCGTAGTTTGTGGGGGGATGATGTGGCTATGATACCCCGCATTGCTAGCTGATGGCACAGGAATGAATAACTGTGAAGTCCTGCATGTCCTTGTTGGATAATGTAAATTCCCATTATTCATATGTGTGCTTGTCCATATATGTTGAAGAAGATCAAGAGGATTATATAGTCCATAGAGTAAATATAATTTTTATTTTCTGTTCATTGTGAGCGAGTTTTTTGATTCTTCCTCTTCATCTTCTCTGCCAGATTATGGCATTTAAAATATGCGTAAAACAAAGACCAAAGAAAGAAAAAACTGCTGTAGATGCAATTACCAGTATTTACTCAAAGTGGTTGTAAGTGAAGTGTAAACACGCCAGAGTTATGAACTCTTCAGATCTTCTTGTTTTAAATGACCATTTAAAGCATGGATTATAGGGGCAATAAAAGAGAAGAATTTGCAAAATTTCGGATGAAAAAAATTAAGGAAAATAAAACGTGGCCTTTTTAAAAAATAATTTTATGAAGGAACATAAGACGTGGATTTTTTAACAAATATTTTTATGTAGGAAAATAAAAAAATATTTTTATGAAGGAAAATAAAGCGTGGATTTTTTAAAAAATATTTTTATGTAGGAAAATAAAAAAATATTTTTATGAAGGAAAATAAAGCGTGGATTTTTTAAAAAATATTTTTATGAAGAAATATTAAACGTGGATTTTTTAAAAATATTTTTATGAAGAAATATTAAACGTGGATTTTTTAAAAAATATTTTTATGAAAAAATATTAAACGTGGATTTTTTAAAAAATATTTTTATGAAAAAATATTAAACGTGGATTTTTTAAAAAATATTTTTATGAAGAAATATTAAACGTGGATTTTTTAAAAAATAGTTTTATGAAGAAATATTAAACGTGGATTTTTTAAAAAATATTTTTATGAAGAAATATTAAACGTGGATTTTTTAAAAAATATTTTTATGAAGAAATATTAAACGTGGATTTTTTAAAAAATATTTTTATGAAGAAATATTAAACGTGGATTTTTTAAAAACATATTTTTATGAAGAAATATTAAACGTGGATTTTTTAAAAATAATTTTTATGAAGGAAATAAAACGAGGATTTTTAAAAATTATTTTTATGAAGGAAATAAAACGAGGATTTTTAAAAATTATTTTTATGAAGAAATATTGAACTAGGATTTTTTAAAAAAATATTTTTATAAAGTTCCGTCAAACGTGGATTTTTTAAAAAATATTTTTATAAAGTTCCGTCAAACGTGGATTTTTTAAAAAATATTTTTATAAAGTTCCGTCAAGCGTGGATTTTTTAAAAAATATTTTTATAAAGTTCCGTCAAACGTGGATTTTTTAAAAAATATTTTTATAAAGATCCGTCAAACGTGGATTTTTTAAAAAATATTTTTATAAAGTTCCGTCAAACGTGGATTTTTTAAAAAATATTTTTATAAAGTTCCGTCAAACGTGGATTTTTTAAAAAATATTTTTATAAAGTTCCGTCAAACGTGGATTTTTTAAAAAATATTTTTATAAAGTTCCGTCAAACGTGGATTTTTTAAAAAATATTTTTATAAAGTTCCGTCAAACGTGGATTTTTTAAAAAATATTTTTATAAAGTTCCGTCAAACGTGGATTTTTTAAAAAATATTTTTATAAAGTTCCGTCAAACGTGGATTTTTTAAAAAATATTTTTATAAAGTTCCGTCAAACGTGGATTTTTTAAAAAATATTTTTATAAAGTTCCGTCAAACGTGGATTTTTTAAAAAATATTTTTATAAAGTTCCGTCAAACGTGGATTTTTTAAAAAATATTTTTATAAAGTTCCGTCAAACGTGGATTTTTTAAAAAATATTTTTATAAAGTTCCGTCAAACGCGGATTTTTTAAAAAATATTTTTATAAAGTTCCGTCAAACGTGGATTTTTTAAAAAATATTTTTATAAAGTTCCGTCAAACGTGGATTTTTTAAAAAATATTTTTATAAAGTTCCGTCAAACGTGGATTTTTTAAAAAATATTTTTATAAAGTTCCGTCAAACGTGGATTTTTTAAAAAATATTTTTATAAAGTTCCGTCAAACGTGGATTTTTTAAAAAATATTTTTATAAAGTTCCGTCAAACGTGGATTTTTTAAAAAATATTTTTATAAAGTTCCGTCAAACGTGGATTTTTTAAAAAATATTTTTATAAAGTTCCGTCAAACGTGGATTTTTTAAAAAATATTTTTATAAAGTTCCGTCAAACGTGGATTTTTTAAAAAATATTTTTATAAAGTTCCGTCAAACGTGGATTTTTTAAAAAATATTTTTATAAAGTTCCGGCAAACGTGGATTATTTAAAAAATATTTTTATAAAGTTCCGTCAAACCTGGATTTTTTAAAAAATATTTTTATAAAGTTCCGTCAAACCTGGATTTTTTAAAAAATATTTTTATAAAGTTCCGTCAAACGTGGATTTTTTAAAAAATATTTTTATAAAGTTCCGTCAAACGTGGATTTTTTAAAAAATATTTTTATAAAGTTCCGTCAAACGTGGATTTTTTAAAAAATATTTTTATAAAGTTCCGTCAAACGTGGATTTTTTAAAAAATATTTTTATAAAGTTCCGTCAAACGTGCATTTTTTAAAAAATATTTTTATAAAGTTCCGTCAAACGTGGATTTTTTAAAAAATATTTTTATAAAGTTCCGTCAAACGTGGATTTTTTAAAAAATATTTTTATAAAGTTCCGTCAAACGTGGATTTTTTAAAAAATATTTTTATAAAGTTCCGTCAAACGTGGATTTTTTAAAAAATATTTTTATAAAGTTCCGTCAAACGTGGATTTTTTAAAAAATATTTTTATAAAGTTCCGTCAAACGTGGATTTTTTAAAAAATATTTTTATAAAGTTCCGTCAAACGTGGATTTTTTCAAAAATATTTTTATAAAGTTCCGTCAAACGTGGATTTTTTCAAAAATATTTTTATAAAGTTCCGTCAAACGTGGATTTTTTCAAAAATATTTTTATAAAGTTCCGTCAAACGTGGATTTTTTAAAAAATATTTTTATAAAGGTCCGTCAAACGTGGATTTTTTAAAAAATATTTTTATAAAGGTCCGTCAAACGTGGATTTTTTAAAAAATATTTTTATAAAGTTCCGTCAAACGTGGATTTTTTAAAAAATATTTTTATAAAGTTCCGTCAAACGTGGATTTTTTAAAAAATATTTTTATAAAGTTCCGTCAAACGTGGATTTTTTAAAAAATATTTTTATAAAGTTCCGTCAAACGTGGATTTTTTAAAAAAATATTTTTATGAACGAAACTAAAAAAAAATATTTTTTTAAAATAGTTTTTTATGAAGGAAAAAAATTATGATTTTTTAAAAAATATTTTTACTAAAGGAATTATCATGTTTTTTATCCAACAGATCCTCTAATTTTAAAGTTTATCATGAAATGGTTCTCTTGAACAATTGTTAAATTAAAGTCTTATAGAAATTTTGCATTCCAACAACAACAACAGCAACACAAATTTTGCAACAAAATTACTCAAGAAAACTTATTGAATGATGAGAAGGAGAAAGAGCGAGAAAAATGGAAAGCATTCAACTTAAGTTAACAACACTTAACAAAGTATTAACACAAATTTCAAATAACGCAAATTGGGCCAACACGAAATGCAGCAGCAGCATCAATAATAGCAACATCATCATTATCCTCAACACAACTGATGGAACTTACCAGCCACCGAATACAACAGCAACAAGGAACTGAGTTGAAATGTTGTTCAAGAAAACATCTCAGGCTTTCAATTTCATGAAGAACGGAAAAAACATTTCAAAAAATATTTCACGCTTCACATGCAAATAGAATAAAATAAAGGAGGCATTGAATGGCCAAGAGAAAAGAAAAAATAAAAACTAGGGATAAACTACAGGAAGCATTTATCGTATTTCTTGTTGTTGTATTAGATGGCTACTATGGCATAAAATGCACGTACCTAAATATTCTTCAAGATATTTTCGATTATATTATTTTCCTAGAGAATTTTTTTCACTTTCAGCTCCATTCTCATCACTACGTAGTTATATGGGTTCTGGGTCTTCTTCTACTTTTAGTAGATATTGTTATTGCTTTTGTAGCTTCTTGTTGATGCCACACGCTAACCACATCTGTTGTTGGTCTTCCTAATACTGAGACGTTTGGTTGCCTAAGAAGCATCTGTTATTTTCGTCTTAAATTGTTGGATGCCGAAAACACCGACACACGCACAAACTGACAACATCTCAGTCGCTTAAAAATAAGTCTTCCTCAAGTATGCCATGGCCAACTGCAAAAAAGAGTAAAGAGAAACAAATGCTTAAAACACAGTATTTTCATACGATTCAAGAGGTCAACCAAAGACCATCAAAAATATTTTAAAAAATGTTGGATAGTAAAAAAAATGATGGTAAAAAAATATTCTTTAAAAAATCCACGTTTATTGCTGTGATGTTGGTTGAAAAAATATTCTTTAAAAAATCCACGTTTATTGCTGTGATGTTGGTTGAAAAAATATTCTTTAAAAATCCACGTTTATTGCTGTGATGTTGGTTGAAAAAATATTCTTTAAAAAATCCACGTTTATTGCTGTGATGTTGGTTGAAAAAATATTCTTTAAAAAATCCATGTTTATTGCTGTGATGTTGGTTGAAAAAATATTCTTTAAAAAATCCACGTTTATTGCTGTGATGTTGGTTGAAAAAATATTCTTTAAAAAATCCACGTTTATTGTGGTGATGGTGGGTGAAAAATATTCTTTAAAAATCCACGTTTATTGCTGTGATGTTGGTTGAAAAAATATTCTTTAAAAAATCTACGTTTATTGCTGTGATGTTGGTTGAAAAAATATTCTTTAAAAAATCCACGTTTATTGCTGTGATGTTGGTTGAAAAAATATTCTTTAAAAAATCCACGTTTATTGCTGTGATGTTGGTTGAAAAAATATTCTTTAAAAAATCCACGTTTATTGCTGTGATGTTGGTTGAAAAAATATTCTTTAAAAAATCCACGTTTATTGCTGTGATGTTGGTTGAAAAAATATTCTTTAAAAAATCCACGTTTATTGCTGTGATGTTGGTTGAAAAAATATTCTTTAAAAAATCCACGTTTATTGCTGTGATGTTGGTTGAAAAAATATTCTTTAAAAAATCCACGTTTATTGTGGTGATGGTGCATGAACAAATATTCTTTAAAAAATCCACGTTTATTGTGGTGATGGTGGGTGAAAAATATTCTTTAAAAATCCACGTTTATTGCTGTGATGTTGGTTGAAAAAATATTCTTTAAAAAATCCACGTTTATTGCTGTGATGTTGGTTGAAAAAATATTCTTTAAAAAATCCACGTTTATTGCTGTGATGTTGGTTGAAAAAATATTCTTTAAAAAATCCACGTTTATTGCTGTGATGTTGGTTGAAAAAATATTCTTTAAAAAATCCACGTTTATTGCTGTGATGTTGGTTGAAAAAATATTCTTTAAAAAATCCACGTTTATTGTGGTGATGGTGCATGAACAAATATTCTTTAAAAAATCCACGTTTATTGTGGTGATGGTGGGTGAAAAATATTCTTTAAAAATCCACGTTTATTGCTGTGATGTTGGTTGAAAAAATATTCTTTAAAAAATCCACGTTTATTGCTGTGATGTTGGTTGAAAAAATATTCTTTAAAAAATCCACGTTTATTGCTGTGATGTTGGTTGAAAAAATATTCTTTAAAAAATCCACGTTTATTGCTGTGATGTTGGTTGAAAAAATATTCTTTAAAAAATCCACGTTTATTGCTGTGATGTTGGTTGAAAAAATATTCTTTAAAAAATCCACGTTTATTGTGGTGATGGTGCATGAACAAATATTCTTTAAAAAATCCACGTTTATTGTGGTGATGGTGGGTGAAAAATATTCTTTAAAAATCCACGTTTATTGCTGTGATGTTGGTTGAAAAAATATTCTTTAAAAAATCCACGTTTATTGCTGTGATGTTGGTTGAAAAAATATTCTTTAAAAAATCCACGTTTATTGCTGTGATGTTGGTTGAAAAAATATTCTTTAAAAAATCCACGTTTATTGCTGTGATGTTGGTTGAAAAAATATTCTTTAAAAAATCCACGTTTATTGCTGTGATGTTGGTTGAAAAAATATTCTTTAAAAATCCACGTTTATTGCTGTGATGTTGGTTGAAAAAATATTCTTTAAAAAATCCACGTTTATTGCTGTGATGTTGGTTGAAAAAATATTCTTTAAAAAATCCACGTTTATTGCTGTGATGTTGGTTGAAAAAATATTCTTTAAAAAATCCACGTTTATTGCTGTGATGTTGGTTGAAAAAATATTCTTTAAAAAATCCACGTTTATTGTGGTGATGGTGGGTGAAAAATATTCTTTAAAAATCCACGTTTATTGCTGTGATGTTGGTTGAAAAAATATTCTTTAAAAAATCCACGTTTATTGCTGTGATGTTGGTTGAAAAAATATTCTTTAAAAAATCCACGTTTATTGCTGTGATGTTGGTTGAAAAAATATTCTTTAAAAAATCGACGTTTATTGCTGTGATGTTGGTTGAAAAAATATTCTTTAAAAAATCGACGTTTATTGCTGTGATGTTGGTTGAAAAAATATTCTTTAAAAAATCCACGTTTATTGCTGTGATGTTGGTTGAAAAAATATTCTTTAAAAAATCCACGTTTATTGTGGTGATGGTGCATGAACAAATATTCTTTAAAAAATCCACGTTTATTGTGGTGATGGTGGGTGAAAAATATTCTTTAAAAATCCACGTTTATTGCTGTGATGTTGGTTGAAAAAATATTCTTTAAAAAATCCACGTTTATTGCTGTGATGTTGGTTGAAAAAATATTCTTTAAAAAATCCACGTTTATTGCTGTGATGTTGGTTGAAAAAATATTCTTTAAAAAATCCACGTTTATTGCTGTGATGTTGGTTGAAAAAATATTCTTTAAAAAATCGACGTTTATTGCTGTGATGTTGGTTGAAAAAATATTCTTTAAAAAATCGACGTTTATTGCTGTGATGTTGGTTGAAAAAATATTCTTTAAAAAATCCACGTTTATTGCTGTGATGTTGGTTGAAAAAATATTCTTTAAAAAATCCACGTTTATTGTGGTGATGGTGCATGAACAAATATTCTTTAAAAAATCCACGTTTATTGTGGTGATGGTGGGTGAAAAATATTCTTTAAAAAATCCACGTTTATTGCTGTGATGTTGGTTGAAAAAATATTCTTTAAAAAATCCACGTTTATTGCTGTGATGTTGGTTGAAAAAATATTCTTTAAAAAATCCACGTTTATTGCTGTGATGTTGGTTGAAAAAATATTCTTTAAAAAATCGACGTTTATTGCTGTGATGTTGGTTGAAAAAATATTCTTTAAAAAATCGACGTTTATTGCTGTGATGTTGGTTGAAAAAATATTCTTTAAAAAATCCACGTTTATTGCTGTGATGTTGGTTGAAAAAATATTCTTTAAAAAATCCACGTTTATTGTGGTGATGGTGCATGAACAAATATTCTTTAAAAAATCCACGTTTATTGTGGTGATGGTGGGTGAAAAATATTCTTTAAAAATCCACGTTTATTGCTGTGATGTTGGTTGAAAAAATATTCTTTAAAAATCCACGTTTATTGCTGTGATGTTGGTTGAAAAAATATTCTTTAAAAATCCACGTTTATTGCTGTGATGTTGGTTGAAAAAATATTCTTTAAAAAATCCACGTTTATTGCTGTGATGTTGGTTGAAAAAATATTCTTTAAAAAATCCACGTTTATTGCTGTGATGTTGGTTGAAAAAATATTCTTTAAAAAATCGACGTTTATTGCTGTGATGTTGGTTGAAAAAATATTCTTTAAAAAATCGACGTTTATTGCTGTGATGTTGGTTGAAAAAATATTCTTTAAAAAATCCACGTTTATTGCTGTGATGTTGGTTGAAAAAATATTCTTTAACAAATCCACGTTTATTGCTGTGATGTTGGTTGAAAAAATATTCTTTAAAAAATCCACGTTTATTGCTGTGATGTTGGTTGAAAAAATATTCTTTAAAAAATCCACGTTTATTGCTGTGATGTTGGTTGAAAAAATATTCTTTAAAAATTCCACGTTTATTGTGGTGATGGTGCATGAACAAATATTCTTTAAAAATTCCACGTTTATTGTGGTGATGGTGGTTGAAAAATATTCTTTAAAAAATCCACGTTTATTGCTGTGATGTTGGTTGAAAAAATATTCTTTAAAAAATCCACGTTTATTGCTGTGATGTTGGTTGAAAAAATATTCTTTAAAAAATCCACGTTTATTGTGGTGATGGTGCATGAAAAAATATTCTTTAAAAAATCCACGTTTATTGTGGTGATGGTGGGTGAAAAATATTCTTTAAAAATCCACGTTTATTGCTGTGATGTTGGTTGAAAAAATATTCTTTAAAAATCCACGTTTATTGCTGTGATGTTGGTTGAAAAAATATTCTTTAAAAAATCCACGTTTATTGTGGTGATAGTGCATGAAAAAATATTCTTTAAAAAATCCACGTTTATTGCTGTGATGTTGGTTGAAAAAATATTCTTTAAAAAATCCACGTTTATTGTGGTGATGGTGCATGAAAAAATATTCTTTAAAAAATCCACGTTTATTGCTGCGATGGTGCATGAAAAAATATTCTTTAAAAAATCCACGTTTAGTGCTGTGATGTTGGTTGAAAAAATATTCTTTAAAAAATCCACGTTTATTGTGGTGATGGTGCATGAAAAAATATTCTTTAAAAAATCCACGTTTATTGCTGCGATGGTGCATGAAAAAATATTCTTTAAAAAATCCACGTTTATTGCTGCGATGGTGCATGAAAAAATATTCTTTAAAAAATCCACGTTTATTGCTGCGATGGTGCATGAAAAAATATTCTTTAAAAAATCCACGTTTATTGCTGCGATGGTGCATGAAAAAATATTCTTTAAAAAATCCACGTTTATTGCTGTGATATTGGATGAAAAAATATTCTTTAAAAAATCCACGCTTATTGCTGTGATATTGGATGAAAAAATATTCTTTAAAAAATCCACGTTTATTGCTGTGATGTTGGATGAAAAAATATTCTTTAAAAAATCCACGTTTATTGCTGTGATGTTGGATGAAAAAATATTCTTTAAAAAATCCACGTTTATTGCTGTGATATTGGATGAAAAAATATTCTTTAAAAAATCCACGTTTATTGCTGTGATGTTGGATGAAAAAATATTCTTTAAAAAATCCACGTTTATTGCTGTGATATTGGATGAAAAAATATTCTTTAAAAATCCACGTTTATTGTGGTGATGGTGGGTGAAAAAATATTCTTTAAAAATCCACGTTTATTGTGGTGACGGTGGGTGAAAAAAATTTCTTTAAAAATCCACGTTTATTGCTGTGATGTTGGATGAAAAAATATTCTTTAAAAAATCCACGTTTATGGGTCTGATGTTGGTTGAAAAAATATTCTTTAAAAAATCCACGTTTATGGGTCTGATGTTGGTTGAAAAAATATTCTTTAAAAAATCCACGTTTATGGGTCTGATGTTGGTTGAAAAAATATTCTTTAAAAAATCCACGTTTATGGGTCTGATGTTGGTTGAAAAAATATTCTTTAAAAATCCACGTTTATTGTGGTGATGGTGGGTGAAAAAATATTCTTTAAAAATCCACGTTTATTGTGGTGATGGTGGGTGAAAAAATATTCTTTAAAAATCCACGTTTATTGTGGTGATGGTGGGTGAAAAAAATCTTCTTTAAAAATCCACGTTTATTGTGGTGATGGTGGGTGAAAAAATCTTCTTTAAAAATCCACGTTTATTGTGGTGACGGTGGGTGAAAAAAATTTCTTTAAAAATCCACGTTTATTGCTGTGATGTTGGATGAAAAAATATTCTTTAAAAAATCCACGTTTATGGGTCTGATGTTGGTTGAAAAAATATTCTTTAAAAAATCCACGTTTATGGGTCTGATGTTGGTTGAAAAAATATTCTTTAAAAAATCCACGTTTATGGGTCTGATGTTGGTTGAAAAAATATTCTTTAAAAAATCCACGTTTAGTGCTGTGATGTTGGTTGAAAAAATATTCTTTAAAAAATCCACGTTTAGTGCTGTGATGTTGGTTGAAAAAATATTCTTTAAAAAATCCACGTTTAGTGCTGTGATGTTGGTTGAAAAAATATTCTTTAAAAAATCCACGTTTAGTGCTGTGATGTTGGTTGAAAAAATATTCTTTAAAAAATCCACGTTTAGTGCTGTGATGTTGGTTGAAAAAATATTCTTTAAAAAATCCACGTTTAGTGCTGTGATGTTGGTTGAAAAAATATTCTTTAAAAAATCCACGTTTAGTGCTGTGATGTTGGTTGAAAAAATATTCTTTAAAAAATCCACGTTTAGTGCTGTGATGTTGGTTGAAAAAATATTCTTTAAAAAATCCACGTTTAGTGCTGTGATGTTGGTTGAAAAAATATTCTTTAAAAAATCCACGTTTAGTGCTGTGATGTTGGTTGAAAAAATATTCTTTAAAAAATCCACGTTTAGTGCTGTGATGTTGGTTGAAAAAATATTCTTTAAAAAATCCACGTTTAGTGCTGTGATGTTGGTTGAAAAAATATTCTTTAAAAAATCCACGTTTAGTGCTGTGATGTTGGTTGAAAAAATATTCTTTAAAAAATCCACGTTTAGTGCTGTGATGTTGGTTGAAAAAATATTCTTTAAAAAATCCACGTTTAGTGCTGTGATGTTGGTTGAAAAAATATTCTTTAAAAAAACCAAGTTTAGTGCTGTGATGTTGGTTGAAAAAATATTCTTTAAAAAATCCACGTTTAGTGCTGTGATGTTGGTTGAAAAAAATATTCTTTACAAAATCCACGTTTAGTGCTGTGATGTTGGTTGAAAAAATATTCTTTAAAAAATCCACGTTTAGTGCTGTGATGTTGGTTGAAAAAATATTCTTTAAAAAATCCACGTTTAGTGCTGTGATGTTGGTTGAAAAAATATTCTTTAAAAAATCCACGTTTATTGTGGTGATGGTGGGTGAAAAAATATTCTTTAAAAAATCTACGTTTAGTGCTGTGGTGTTGGTTGAAAAAATATTCTTTAAAAAATCCACGTTTAGTGCTGTGATGTTGGTTGAAAAAATATTCTTTAAAAAATCCACGTTTAGTGCTGTGATGTTGGTTGAAAAAATATTCTTTAAAAAATCCACGTTTAGTGCTGTGATGTTGGTTGAAAAAATATTCTTTAAAAAATCTACGTTTATTGCTGTGATGTTAGTTGAAAAAATATTCTTTCAAAAATCCACGTTTATTGTGGTGATGGTGGGTGAAAAAATATTCTTTAAAAAATCCACGTTTAGTGCTGTGATGTTGGTGGAAAAAATATTCTTTAAAAAATCCACGTTTATGGGTCTGATGTTGGTGGAAAAAATATTCTTAAAAAATCCACGTTTAGTGCTGTGATGTTGGTTGAAAAAATATTCTTTAAAAAATCCACGTTTAGTGCTGTGATGTTTATTGAAAAAATATTCTTTAAAAAATCCACGTTTAGTGCTGTGATGTTGGTTGAAAAAATATTCTTTAAAAAATCTACGTTTAGTGCTGTGGTGTTGGTTGAAAAAATATTCTTTAAAAAATCCACGTTTAGTGCTGTGATGTTGGTTGAAAAAATATTCTTTAAAAAATCCACGTTTAGTGCTGTGATGTTGGTTGAAAAAATATTCTTTAAAAAATCCACGTTTAGTGCTGTGATGTTGGTTGAAAAAATATTCTTTAAAAAATCCACGTTTAGTGCTGTGATGTTTATTGAAAAAATATTCTTTAAAAAATCCACGTTTAGTGCTGTGATGTTGGTTGAAAAAATATTCTTTAAAAAATCTACGTTTATTGCTGTGATGTTAGTTGAAAAAATATTCTTTCAAAAATCCACGTTTATTGTGGTGATGGTGGGTGAAAAAATATTCTTTAAAAAATCCACGTTTATGGGTCTGATGTTGGTGGAAAAAATATTCTTAAAAAATCCACGTTTATTGTGGTGATGTTGGTTGAAAAAATATTCTTTAAAAAATCCACGTTTAGTGCTGTGATGTTGGTTGAAAAAATATTCTTTAAAAAATCCACGTTTAGTGCTGTGATGTTGGTTGAAAAAATATTCTTTAAAAAATCCACGTTTAGTGCTGTGATGTTTATTGAAAAAATATTCTTTAAAAAATCCACGTTTAGTGCTGTGATGTTGGTTGAAAAAATATTCTTTAAAAAATCCACGTTTAGTGCTGTGATGTTGGTTGAAAAAATATTCTTTAAAAAATCCACGTTTATGGGTCTGATGTTGGTGAAAAAATATTCATAAAAAAATCCACGTTTATGGGTTTGATGTTGGTGGAAAAAATATTCTTAAAAAATCCACGTTTAGTGCTGTGATGTTGGTTGAAAAAATATTCTTTAAAAAATCCACGTTTATTGTGGTGATGGTGGGTGAAAAAATATTCTTTAAAAAATCCACGTTTAGTGCTGTGATGTTGGTTAAAAAAATATTCTTTAAAAAATCCACGTTTATTGCTGTGATGTTGGTTGAAAAAATATTCTTTAAAAAATCCACGTTTATTGCTGTGATGTTGGTTGAAAAAATATTCTTTAAAAAATCCACGTTTATTGCTGTGATGTTGGTTGAAAAAATATTCTTTAAAAAATCCACGTTTATTTGCTGTGATGTTGGTTGAAAAAATATTCTTTAAAAAATCCACGTTTAGTGCTGTGATGTTGGTTGAAAAAATATTCTTTAAAAAATCCACGTTTATTTGCTGTGATGTTGGTTGAAAAAATATTCTTTAAAAATCCACGTTTAGTGCTGTGATGTTGGTTGAAAAAATATTCTTTAAAAAATCCACGTTTATTTGCTGTGATGTTGGTTGAAAAAATATTCTTTAAAAAATCCACGTTTATTGCTGTGATGTTGGTTGAAAAAATATTCTTTAAAAAATCCACGTTTATTGCTGTGATGTTGGTTGAAAAAATATTCTTTAAAAAATCCACGTTTATTTGCTGTGATGTTGGTTGAAAAAATATTCTTTAAAAAATCCACGTTTAGTGCTGTGATGTTGGTTGAAAAAATATTCTTTAAAAAATCCACGTTTATTGCTGTGATGTTGGTTGAAAAAATATTCTTTAAAAAATCCACGTTTATTGCTGTGATGTTGGTTGAAAAAATATTCTTTAAAAAATCCACGTTTATTTGCTGTGATGTTGGTTGAAAAAATATTCTTTAAAAAATCCACGTTTAGTGCTGTGATGTTGGTTGAAAAAATATTCTTTAAAAAATCCACGTTTATTTGCTGTGATGTTGGTTGAAAAAATATTCTTTAAAAAATCCACGTTTATTTGCTGTGATGTTGGTTGAAAAAATATTCTTTAAAAAATCCACGTTTAGTGCTGTGATGTTGGTTGAAAAAATATTCTTTAAAAATCCACGTTTAGTGCTGTGATGTTGGTTGAAAAAATATTCTTTAAAAAATCCACGTTTATTTGCTGTGATGTTGGTTGAAAAAATATTCTTTAAAAAATCCACGTTTAGTGCTGTGATGTTGGTTGAAAAAATATTCTTTAAAAATCCACGTTTAGTGCTGTGATGTTGGTTGAAAAAATATTCTTTAAAAAATCCACGTTTATTTGCTGTGATGTTGGTTGAAAAAATATTCTTTAAAAATCCACGTTTATTGTGGTGATGGTGGGTGAAAAAATATTCTTTAAAAAATCCACGTTTAGTGCTGTGATGTTGGTTAAAAAAATATTCTTTAAAAAATCCACGTTTAGTGCTGTGATGTTGGTTGAAAAAATATTCTTTAAAAAATCCACGTTTATTTGCTGTGATGTTGGTTGAAAAAATATTCTTTAAAAAATCCACGTTTAGTGCTGTGATGTTGGTTGAAAAAATATTCTTTAAAAAATCCACGTTTAGTGCTGTGATGTTGGTTGAAAAAATATTCTTTAAAAATCCACGTTTAGTGCTGTGATGTTGGTTGAAAAAATATTCTTTAAAAAATCCACGTTTATTTGCTGTGATGTTGGTTGAAAAAATATTCTTTAAAAAATCCACGTTTAGTGCTGTGATGTTGGTTGAAAAAATATTCTTTAAAAAATCCACGTTTAGTGCTGTGATGTTGGTTGAAAAAATATTCTTTAAAAAATCCACGTTTATTTGCTGTGATGTTGGTTGAAAAAATATTCTTTAAAAAATCCACGTTTAGTGCTGTGATGTTGGTTGAAAAAATATTCTTTAAAAATCCACGTTTAGTGCTGTGATGTTGGTTGAAAAAATATTCTTTAAAAAATCCACGTTTATTTGCTGTGATGTTGGTTGAAAAAATATTCTTTAAAAAATCCACGTTTATTTGCTGTGATGTTGGTTGAAAAAATATTCTTTAAAAAATCCACGTTTAGTGCTGTGATGTTGGTTGAAAAAATATTCTTTAAAAAATCCACGTTTAGTGCTGTGATGTTGGTTGAAAAAATATTCTTTAAAAAATCCACGTTTATTTGCTGTGATGTTGGTTGAAAAAATATTCTTTAAAAAATCCACGTTTAGTGCTGTGATGTTGGTTGAAAAAATATTCTTTAAAAATCCACGTTTAGTGCTGTGATGTTGGTTGAAAAAATATTCTTTAAAAATCCACGTTTAGTGCTGTGATGTTGGTTGAAAAAATATTCTTTAAAAAATCCACGTTTAGTGCTGTGATGTTGGTTGAAAAAATATTCTTTAAAAAATCCACGTTTAGTGCTGTGATGTTGGTTGAAAAAATATTCTTTAAAAAATCCACGTTTATTTGCTGTGATGTTGGTTGAAAAAATATTCTTTAAAAATCCACGTTTAGTGCTGTGATGTTGGTTGAAAAAATATTCTTTAAAAAATCCACGTTTATTTGCTGTGATGTTGGTTGAAAAAATATTCTTTAAAAAATCCACGTTTAGTGCTGTGATGTTGGTTGAAAAAATATTCTTTAAAAAATCCACGTTTAGTGCTGTGATGTTGGTTGAAAAAATATTCTTTAAAAAATCCACGTTTAGTGCTGTGATGTTGGTTGAAAAAATATTCTTTAAAAATCCACGTTTAGTGCTGTGATGTTGGTTGAAAAAATATTCTTTAAAAAATCCACGTTTATTTGCTGTGATGTTGGTTGAAAAAATATTCTTTAAAAAATCCACGTTTAGTGCTGTGATGTTGGTTGAAAAAATATTCTTTAAAAAATCCACGTTTAGTGCTGTGATGTTGGTTGAAAAAATATTCTTTAAAAAATCCACGTTTATTTGCTGTGATGTTGGTTGAAAAAATATTCTTTAAAAAATCCACGTTTAGTGCTGTGATGTTGGTTGAAAAAATATTCTTTAAAAATCCACGTTTAGTGCTGTGATGTTGGTTGAAAAAATATTCTTTAAAAATCCACGTTTAGTGCTGTGATGTTGGTTGAAAAAATATTCTTTAAAAAATCCACGTTTATTTGCTGTGATGTTGGTTGAAAAAATATTCTTTAAAAAATCCACGTTTATTTGCTGTGATGTTGGTTGAAAAAATATTCTTTAAAAAATCCACGTTTAGTGCTGTGATGTTGGTTGAAAAAATATTCTTTAAAAAATCCACGTTTAGTGCTGTGATGTTGGTTGAAAAAATATTCTTTAAAAAATCCACGTTTATTTGCTGTGATGTTGGTTGAAAAAATATTCTTTAAAAAATCCACGTTTAGTGCTGTGATGTTGGTTGAAAAAATATTCTTTAAAAATCCACGTTTAGTGCTGTGATGTTGGTTGAAAAAATATTCTTTAAAAAATCCACGTTTATTTGCTGTGATGTTGGTTGAAAAAATATTCTTTAAAAAATCCACGTTTAGTGCTGTGATGTTGGTTGAAAAAATATTCTTTAAAAAATCCACGTTTATTTGCTGTGATGTTGGTTGAAAAAATATTCTTTAAAAAATCCACGTTTAGTGCTGTGATGTTGGTTGAAAAAATATTCTTTAAAAATCCACGTTTAGTGCTGTGATGTTGGTTGAAAAAATATTCTTTAAAAATCCACGTTTAGTGCTGTGATGTTGGTTGAAAAAATATTCTTTAAAAAATCCACGTTTATTTGCTGTGATGTTGGTTGAAAAAATATTCTTTAAAAAATCCACGTTTAGTGCTGTGATGTTGGTTGAAAAAATATTCTTTAAAAATCCACGTTTAGTGCTGTGATGTTGGTTGAAAAAATATTCTTTAAAAATCCACGTTTAGTGCTGTGATGTTGGTTGAAAAAATATTCTTTAAAAAATCCACGTTTATTTGCTGTGATGTTGGTTGAAAAAATATTCTTTAAAAAATCCACGTTTAGTGCTGTGATGTTGGTTGAAAAAATATTCTTTAAAAATCCACGTTTAGTGCTGTGATGTTGGTTGAAAAAATATTCTTTAAAAAATCCACGTTTATTTGCTGTGATGTTGGTTGAAAAAATATTCTTTAAAAATCCACGTTTATTGTGGTGATGGTGGGTGAAAAAATATTCTTTAAAAAATCCACGTTTAGTGCTGTGATGTTGGTTAAAAAAATATTCTTTAAAAAATCCACGTTTAGTGCTGTGATGTTGGTTGAAAAAATATTCTTTAAAAAATCCACGTTTATTTGCTGTGATGTTGGTTGAAAAAATATTCTTTAAAAAATCCACGTTTAGTGCTGTGATGTTGGTTGAAAAAATATTCTTTAAAAAATCCACGTTTAGTGCTGTGATGTTGGTTGAAAAAATATTCTTTAAAAATCCACGTTTAGTGCTGTGATGTTGGTTGAAAAAATATTCTTTAAAAAATCCACGTTTATTTGCTGTGATGTTGGTTGAAAAAATATTCTTTAAAAAATCCACGTTTAGTGCTGTGATGTTGGTTGAAAAAATATTCTTTAAAAAATCCACGTTTAGTGCTGTGATGTTGGTTGAAAAAATATTCTTTAAAAAATCCACGTTTATTTGCTGTGATGTTGGTTGAAAAAATATTCTTTAAAAAATCCACGTTTAGTGCTGTGATGTTGGTTGAAAAAATATTCTTTAAAAATCCACGTTTAGTGCTGTGATGTTGGTTGAAAAAATATTCTTTAAAAAATCCACGTTTATTTGCTGTGATGTTGGTTGAAAAAATATTCTTTAAAAAATCCACGTTTATTTGCTGTGATGTTGGTTGAAAAAATATTCTTTAAAAAATCCACGTTTAGTGCTGTGATGTTGGTTGAAAAAATATTCTTTAAAAAATCCACGTTTAGTGCTGTGATGTTGGTTGAAAAAATATTCTTTAAAAAATCCACGTTTATTTGCTGTGATGTTGGTTGAAAAAATATTCTTTGGTTGAAAAAATATTCTTTAAAAAATCCACGTTTAGTGCTGTGATGTTGGTTGAAAAAATATTCTTTAAAAATCCACGTTTAGTGCTGTGATGTTGGTTGAAAAAATATTCTTTAAAAAATCCACGTTTATTTGCTGTGATGTTGGTTGAAAAAATATTCTTTAAAAAATCCACGTTTAGTGCTGTGATGTTGGTTGAAAAAATATTCTTTAAAAAATCCACGTTTATTTGCTGTGATGTTGGTTGAAAAAATATTCTTTAAAAAATCCACGTTTAGTGCTGTGATGTTGGTTGAAAAAATATTCTTTAAAAAATCCACGTTTAGTGCTGTGATGTTGGTTGAAAAAATATTCTTTAAAAATCCACGTTTAGTGCTGTGATGTTGGTTGAAAAAATATTCTTTAAAAAATCCACGTTTATTTGCTGTGATGTTGGTTGAAAAAATATTCTTTAAAAAATCCACGTTTAGTGCTGTGATGTTGGTTGAAAAAATATTCTTTAAAAAATCCACGTTTAGTGCTGTGATGTTGGTTGAAAAAATATTCTTTAAAAAATCCACGTTTATTTGCTGTGATGTTGGTTGAAAAAATATTCTTTAAAAAATCCACGTTTAGTGCTGTGATGTTGGTTGAAAAAATATTCTTTAAAAATCCACGTTTAGTGCTGTGATGTTGGTTGAAAAAATATTCTTTAAAAAATCCACGTTTATTTGCTGTGATGTTGGTTGAAAAAATATTCTTTAAAAAATCCACGTTTATTTGCTGTGATGTTGGTTGAAAAAATATTCTTTAAAAAATCCACGTTTATTTGCTGTGATGTTGGTTGAAAAAATATTCTTTAAAAAATCCACGTTTAGTGCTGTGATGTTGGTTGAAAAAATATTCTTTAAAAAATCCACGTTTAGTGCTGTGATGTTGGTTGAAAAAATATTCTTTAAAAAATCCACGTTTATTTGCTGTGATGTTGGTTGAAAAAATATTCTTTAAAAAATCCACGTTTAGTGCTGTGATGTTGGTTGAAAAAATATTCTTTAAAAATCCACGTTTAGTGCTGTGATGTTGGTTGAAAAAATATTCTTTAAAAAATCCACGTTTATTTGCTGTGATGTTGGTTGAAAAAATATTCTTTAAAAAATCCACGTTTAGTGCTGTGATGTTGGTTGAAAAAATATTCTTTAAAAAATCCACGTTTATTGCTGTGATACTGGGCGAAATATATTCTTTAAAAAATCCACGTTTAGTGCTGTGATGTTGGTTGAAAAAATATTCTTTAAAAAATCCACGTTTAGTGCTGTGATGTTGGTTGAAAAAATATTCTTTAAAAAATCCACGTTTAGTGCTGTGATGTTGGTTGAAAAAATATTCTTTAAAAAATCCACGTTTAGTGCTGTGATGTTGGTTGAAAAAATATTCTTTCAAAAATCCACGTTTAGTGCTGTGATGTTGGTTGAAAAAATATTCTTTAAAAAATCCACGTTTAGTGCTGTGATGTTGGTTGAAAAAATATTCTTTAAAAAATCCACGTTTAGTGCTGTGATGTTGGTTGAAAAAATATTCTTTAAAAAATCCACGTTTAGTGCTGTGATGTTGGTTGAAAAAATATTCTTTAAAAAATCCACGTTTAGTGCTGTGATGTTGGTTGAAAAAATATTCTTTAAAAAATCCACGTTTAGTGCTGTGATGTTGGTTGAAAAAATATTCTTTCAAAAATCCACGTTTATTGCTGTGATATTGGTTGAAAAATATTCTTTAAAAAATCCACGTTTATTGCTGTGATATTGGTTGAAAAATATTCTTTAAAAAATCCACGTTTATTATTGTGATGTTGGTTTAAAAATTATTCTTTAAAAAATCCACATTTATTGCTGTGATGTTGGTTTAAAAAATCCACGTTTATTGCTGTGATATTGGTTGAAAAAATATTCTTTAAAAAATCCACGTCCTTATTGTCCTGAAGCACTGTCAATCATGAATGCATTGCAATTTTCGACAGTTTTTTTCCTACAAAAAAAAAAGGAAAATTCTGCTTTCGTGCTCTAGAATGCAAAACAAGATGTTTACCATTTTCATTGGCCAAAAGGGAAAACTAATACTTGCGGTTTCTGGCAAAGAGTGTGGCTTAGTGTGCCCATCATTTTCGGAGAATTTCATCACGCATACATTTACAGAATTTTGTGGATTTAATATCATTGAATATTGAATTTGATGTTGTCGATTTTTTTGTTCGATATTCAAAGGCAATGAAAGCAAAGATTCCAAAGTATCCTAGAGATTTTTTGATTCCTGATGTATTTGAAACGAATTTAGGATGAATTGTATGACTTTTTTATTTAAATATTACTCGAGCTTTTCTGTGTAAAATTCCTGTATCACAAATGTAGTAAATTATTTATTCTAATATTAGTTTGCTTTTCATGGATGACCTACAAAGATTACAAAAAAAGATAAATGCATTTATTATTCATCATTTCGAGAATGAAATGAAAATGACCCCAAAAACTCAACTCCAAAGGACGTTTAACATTTATTTCAAACTATCCTTCTGCTATTCCACCCTTGTCTTATGTCCTCTTCTCACTTTTTTCTTTACGTCCACTAAAAAATATAACCAAATTCTCGGAATATAATCCATTCAACTAGATCATGTTGCAGCTTGCTGTCCTGTAATTTGCTTGTTTTCGCCGACACTTCATGACAAGGACAACAAAATGGCAGCAACAAAAACAAGCTAAGATAACTTTGCTACGACACCACAACAAGGACATGAGCCACAAACATGAAAGACAGCAGCAAGCAACATAACAAAAGACTGACTGACATACATACCCCAGTGTAATTTTAATTGTGTGTGTGTGTGTGTAATATCAATGCATGTGAATGCAGCAACATGGAAACCAAACTCTTATTTCAACTTTCTAAATAAGCCACACAAACACATAAAAGGAGTCACACACAGAGGCCTGCTATAAATATTGCAACAATTCAAATACTCAAATCCATTCTAAGGTACTCCTTGTCTCCCTTCCATACCATACAAAAGACTTTCACACAATCGCTCTCTGTTGTTAAGCAAGATGACCCATCACAAAGTCCTGTCCACTCTTTTGCCCACAAAGGAATTCAACAAAAGTATGTCGCTTTGGTTTATCCTTTTGAATTTTGTATCAAAGCGTTCTACCCCATTTTTAGCCATATTAGCACTCACTTATGGAGAGAAGACAATCACACACACACCTTTTGATGCATTCACAATGACACAATTTTCGGTTTTGTCTTAGCCAAAATGTCCAACAGGACATCCCGTTGATGAGAATTTGTCGAAATTCTAATAAGATTTGTGGCCGGCCACTTCAGTTTGAGTTGTTGCCTCACTTCTTCTGCTTAATTAACGGCCAAAAAGGCATGGTATACTGGCTAAACGACAGCCATTGTTGCTGAGATAATGAGAAAAGTTTAAAGGAGATTGTTTCAGAACCAATAAACGTGGATTTTTTAAAGAATATTTTTTCAAGGGCGCGTATTTTTATAAGAACATTTTTTCAAGGAAGTGGATTTTGTAAGAATTTTTTTTTAGCTTGGATTCTTTATGTTTCTTTAAGGCCGTGAAATTTTCTAAAACTGTTGTTTCAAGGACCTTGACTTTTTAAGAATGTTTTTTCATGGAGGGGGGTTTTTTGTAAATATTTTGTAACGTGACCGTTTCCTTCGACCCGCATTAATGTGCATCCCACCTTAAGGGTTTTATAATACCATCAGTATCAAAAGTATAAGTTTGCCCCATACATAATAAAGTCTTACCATCGTATAGCATAGGCGAGGTTCAATGCAGTCAACGACAACATCATTCAATAATAATTCTCATTCACTTGGTGTGACAACCCAAATATGCATTCTGGTTTTATTCACCGAAGTTGTAGATCACCAGACCATCCGATTTCAAGCTGAAAGCTGATTGGCGAGTGTCAGAGAGTTCATCAATCACCGCTTCAGAGAACTGTCCAATCCTTCTGATGTTCGGGTAGCGGAAAGGACGTTCCGAGACATAATCACTGGCTGCAGCCGCTAGCCATATCCCTGCTGGTCTTACACCCGAAGTAAGACCAAACTACCCAGCAGAGGCGACGGGATTAGCAAATGAGCGTGATGAGCTTCGTCGAGCCAACCCCAATGACGCCAGAGTCAGGGAGCTGACACTGGAAGTTAACAGGCTGGTCGGCGAACATAAGCAGAACAAGTGGTTAAATCATCTGAAGAGTTGCAACATTGGAGCCGGTACAAGTGAATTGTGGGCAACGGTTAAGTCACTCTCGAACCCTGGAAGGATGGAAGGACCTCAGTCACATTTGGCGGCGTTACGTTGACTGACCCGAAGAAGTGCGCAAGTTATTTCAATCGACAGTTTGCCGAGCATCCCGAGAATGACAGGGCGAAGAGGAGAGTATTACGTTGCATCAGATCACTCCCTGCCGAGAATGAACCACCACAGTTTACAATGGATGATGTTGCGAATGCCATCAGGAACGCTAAATCATCCAAAGCGTTGGGCCCTGATGGAATCTCCATGGTAATGCTGAAGCAGCTGGATGAGCCGGGAGTGGAATATCTCACTAAAGTCCTCAACTTGTCGCTAGCCACCCTCATTGTTCCCAAAGTCTGGAAAATGGGCAGGGTGGTCCCGCTACGGAAGCCAGGCAAGGATGCCAGCAAAAGCGAATAGTAAAGGTCGATTTCGCTCTTGTAGCCCGTAGCAAAGACCCTTGAGGCCTTAGTCATTCCCAGTATCAGGAAAAGCTATCAAGTTGCTAATCATCAGAATGGATTCCGTAAGCGTCATAGCACGACAACAGCACTGCACGCCATCTCCACATATATTTGCCAAGGACTCAACCGTGTGATAGAACAGTGATGGTGGCGCTTGACTTATCGAAAGCCTCTGATACAGTCAGACACTCCAGGCTGTTTGAGGACATTGAGCAGACAACACTCCGACCAAGCTTGAAACGTTGAATAGTCAATTATATGGGTGGACGCCAGTCGTACGTGGAATTCAGTAACAAGAAGTCCAAACTCCGTAGAGTGAAACATGGAGTTCCCCAAGTGTGGGGTGTATATCTGCGCAACTGTTTAGCCTCTACCTCTCCTGCATTTTTAAGACGTGGATTTTTTAAGCACTGGGCGTGGATTTTTAAAAATATTTTTTCAAGGCCGTGGATTTTTTTAAAAATATTTTTTCAAGGCCGTGAATTTTTTTAAAAATATTTTTTCAAGGCCGTGAATTTTTTTAAGAATATTTTTTCAAGCACTTTGGCGTGGATTTTTTAAGAATATTTTTTTCAAGGACGTGTATCTTTTAAATAATATTTTGCAAGGACTTCGATTTTTAAGATATGGATTTTTAAAAAGATCCACGCCTTGTAAATTACTCCCAAAAAAAAATCTACGTCCTCGAAAAAATTATCATAAAAAATCCACGTCTTGTAAATTATTCTTAAAAAATCCACGTCTTGTAAATTATTCTTAAAAAATCCACGTCTTGTAAATTATTCTTAAAAAATCCACGTCTTGTAAATTATTCTTAAAAAATCCACGTCTTGTAAATTATTCTTAAAAAATCCACGTCTTGTAAATTATTCTTAAAAAATCCACGTCTTGTAAATTATTCTTTAAAAATCCACGTCTTGTAAATTATTCTTAAAAAATCCACGTCTTGTAAATTACACTGTGCAACATTTTTAAGGTGATCTTGTGCAAACACTTCGAACTGAGGATTTTTTGAAAGCACAGACCCAAACGACAAGAAACCCTAGTTGGGTTTTGTTGTGTCAGATCCAGCTCGGATTTTATGGCCCCATCTAAACATGACTAAATATTGAGTTTTTAAAGAAATTCGGGGCTATATCTCTGAAACCAATGCGAATCTTCTTCTGACCTCTGAAGCAAATTTGTAGATAAGGACAAGAATAAAATATTTGGAGAAATAATGAACTCGAAAAACTACATTTATTGCCTCAAATTTCAAAATATATGCAAAAAGTCCACAATTTTTATACATTTCGCACCGTATCTCCAAAATCGTTATTTTTTTCTGAATATTTTTTTTTTGGAAAAATATTCCCTGGAATGTAATACACAACTCTTCAGAACATGTCATTGTTGTAAAATGCCTCTACGCTGCTGTTTTCAGCACATTTTTCAACGACGATTTAATAAAAATGTCAATAATGTGGTGAAATCCGAAATGCGAGAATAAACTGTTGGTGTGAACTGTGTTTGAAATACGTGTTGTAAAAGATATGATGCAAAATACCTCTGAAACAACATGAAGTAAGCATTTTAGAGTTTCAGAATGTTCTAAAGAATTGTCGAGAACTTTATTTGGAAGGTTTTTGCAAAAGTTTACTTGGTTCAACTGCCAATAGTTTATCCGATACAGACCAGAATTTCAGCAATTATGTAAAATTTTCTATATTTTATAGATTTTGATGCTTTAGATGGAATTTTTCTTATGTGGTTTCTTCAAAAGATAAGTTCTACTAGTTAAGGGCTACAATATTGCTGAAGACAGCAAGGCCAAACTCCTATTCGTTTCTGAGATAAAGGCCTGATAAATGCAAAAAAGTGAAGATTTAGCCCGGTTTAGATGAGGCCATAAAATCCGAACTGGATCTGACAGTACAAAACCCAACTAGGGTTTTTGTAGTCTAGATATGAACTTTCAAAAAATCCATGCTAGAAGTTGTTTGCATTTTCAGTGTTGCATAGTGTTATTCTTAAAAAATCCACGTCTTGTTAATTATTCTTAAAAAATCCACGTCCTTCAAAAAATTATTTTAAAAAAACCACGTCCTTCAAAAAATTATTTTAAAAAATCCACGTCCTTCAAAAAATTATTGTAAAAAAACCACGTCCTTCAAAAAATTATTTTAAAAAATCCACTTCCTTCAAAAATTATTTTAAAAATCCACGTCTTTCAAAAAATTATCTTAAGAAATCCACGTCCTTCAAAAAATGATATTAAAAAATCCACGTCCTTAAACAATTATTCTTAAAAGCATTCATGTGCTTGAAAAATAATTTTGAACAATTCACGTCTTTCAAAAATTTATCTTAAAAAATCCAGGTCCTTCAAAAATTTATCTTAAAAAATCCAGGTCCTTCAAAAATTTATCTTAAACAATCCACGTCCTTCAAAAAATTATATTAAAAAATCCACGTCCATGAAAAAATATTCTTAAAAAATCCACGCCCCCACAAAAGTTCGAAAATGTTCGGAAAAATTGTGCGCACGATAACTCTTGACAGGACTAACCGGTTTGGTCCATAAATTACACATTGTGACATTTCTACCAGACATACAAAAAATTTCGGAGAAGTTCAGTTTAGGACCTTCTATATAATCGCTTTGATTTTTGTTGTAAACACTTGTATTTGCTGACCCCAATACAACGGTACAAGTTTTATCAGTGGCATGTCCATACTTCCTGAGAAAATAGCCCGAATGGTGTAAAAATTCCCCATGGCACCATGTGTAGTCCAAAATTTGGCCTTCGTAATGTTTTGTCGAAACCTATTTTAAGTTCGAAGATGGTTTGCACCCTCCGGTACCTTCTCCCCAAAAGTTAAAAAGTCAGATCTTAGATCCCATAATCTCTTAGTCCAAAAGTAGTTTTACTTCAGAAATGGTCCATATCGGTCTTCTCCTTAGGGTACCTCTCCACAAAATTTAAAAATTTTTGTTTAAGTGCACTTTAGGATCTGTTCGAAGGTCCTTTGGAAAATTTGCTTTGATGGTTAAGCGATAATACCTTTTTTATGAACAAGTCCGTGCTTCCTGACATAGTGGTTCAAAAGCTTTAAGTTACACGGTGACCAACTGTAATGTCTGGTGGGCGAAATTACCAAAATAAGATCCACTTCCAACATCGACTATTTCGGTCCATTCCTTCCAGTACATTCTCCAACAACAAAAACACTTTTGAGTATCAAACCACAAAAGGGCCACAAAATCCGTGTAGCCGGTATTAGATTGATGATTTAAAGTTTCAATTCACACAGGCTGAGGGTGCATCTCCAACTGATACTTTTTATACTTGTTTAAATATATTTTCAAGAATGTTAATTTTTTAAGAATATTTTTTTAAGGCGTGGATATTTTAAAAAAAAATTTTCAAGACGTGGATTTTTTAAGAATATTTTTTTAAGACGTGGATTTTTTAAAAAATATTTTTTCAAGTCGTGGATTTTTTAAAAAAATATTTTTTCAAGACGTGGATTTTTTAAAAAAATATTTTTTCAAGACGTGGATTTTTTAAAAAAAAAGTTTTTTCAAGACGTGGATTTTTTAAAAAAATATTTTTTCATGACGTGGATTTTTTAAAAAAATATTTTTTCATGTCGTGGATTTTTTAAAAAAATATTTTTTCAAGACGTGTATTTTTTAAAAAAATATTTTTTCAAGACGTGGATTTTTTTAAAAACATATTTTTTCAAGACGTGGATTTTTTAAAAAAATATTTTTTCAAGACGTGGATTTTTTAAAAAAATATTTTTTCAAGACGTGGATTTTTTAAAAAAAATATTGTTTCAAGACGTGGATTTTTTAAAAAATTATTTTTTCAAGACGCGGATTTTTTAAAAAAATTTTTTTTCAAGACGTGGATTTTTAAAAAAATTATTTTTTCAAGACGCGGATTTTTTGAAAAAATATTTTTTCAAGACTTGGATTTTTTAAAAAAATATTTTTTCAAGACGAGGATTTTTTAAAAAAATATTTTTTCAAGACGTGGATTTTTTAAAAAAATATTTTTTCAAGACGTGGATTTTTTAAAAAAATATATTTTCAAGACGTGGATTTTTTAAAAAAATATTTTCTCAAGACGTGGATTTTTTAAAAAAATATTTTCTCAAGACGTGGATTTTTTAAAAAAATATTTTTTCAAGACGTGGATTTTTTAAAAAAATATTTTTTCAAGACGTGGATTTTTTAAAAAAATATTTTTTCAAGACGTGGATTTTTTAAAAAAATATTTTTTCAAGACGTGGATTTTTTAAAAAAATATTTTTTCAAGACGTGGATTTTTTAAAAAAATATTTTTTCAAGACGTGGATATTTTAAAAAAATATTTTTTCAAGACGTGGATTTTTTAAAAAAATATTTTTTCAAGACGTGGATTTTTTAAAAAATTATTTTTTCAAGACGTGGATTTTTTAAAAAAATATTTTTTCAAGACGTGGATTTTTTAAAAAAATATTTTTTCAAGACGTGGATTTTTTAAAAAAATATTTTTTCAAGACGTGGATTTTTTAAAAAATTATTTTTTCAAGACGTGGATTTTTTACAAACATATTTTTTCAATTGAATTGTTTAAGAATATTTCTTCAAGCTCGTGGATTTTTAAAGAATAATTCTTCAAGTACTTGGATTTAAAAAAATGTGTTCAAGTGCGTTGATTTTTTTAAGAATATTTTTTCAGGGGGTTTGGTTTTTTTGAGAATATTTTTTCATGGTCCTTCATAGCAATAAAATTGTATTTTTAATGGATATTTTTTTCATTGGACATAACAACAATAAACGTGGATTTTTTAAAGAATATTTTTCATCCACCATCATAGCAATACACGTAGATTTGTTAAAGAATATATTTTCACCTATTTTTTCAACTACTAACACCATTTGTAGGGATATTTTTTGGCAATTTTGAATAATCAAAATTCCCATTATTTAAATACAGCTTTGAACTTTGAAGTGTTATACATTGTTATATGTTATATGACCACATATACATACATGTGAAAATTCGCATAAAAGCTTTTTTTGCTATATTAGTGCCCCCACAAATCTTTGCCACTATTGCATCATAGATAACACAAAATTTCTCTGGCGCCCTGTAGTTTTTTGAAAGATTTGGAAACCCCTTTACCTTGACTGTTATACTACACCCTGTTTTTTCCAAATTAAAGTAAATTTTCTTTACAGTACAAATATCATGTAAAAACTTTCTCTGCTATATGAAGGACCTGTGGTCTTTAATATGAAGTCCTCTGGTGTTTTATCCGAATGTGGACTGTCAAATGAAACACATGTTGGTGTATATTTTTGATACGTTTTGTATTTTTATTACCGTTTTTATTTATTTTTTCTTATAAACATCTATTTGTAGTTCGTTTTTTGGTATTTATAATAATTTGTTGATACTTATTCAGGGATAATTGTATTCTTTGTTTATTTATTTATTATTAACTAATACTACTTTAGTAATAAGCACAGTTATGATTAAAATTGTGTGTGTTTTAGGGGACTAATAGTATTCGTTTCTTTTTTGCTTTTAGTTCACAAAGTATACATCATCAGTAAGTAGGTATTTACAAAATTACCAAAATAAAATAAATTAATAAATAAACAAATAAAAATAATTAGTTTTGAATTACTAACTAAGGTGATGGGAGCGTTCCTAAGGATCACCAATAAAATTAGTATTGCTACGTAATGTTATGTCCATGTTATTAGCACGTAGCGTCCATAGAGAGCACAAGTCCATCAAAGTGGATTGGATTCATGCTGTAGTTATAGGATAATGAGCAAAGTATTCTGAAACACAAAAATTCATAGTTTTTTTTTTCAAAGTAAATATAAATTATTTTTAGAGGATTATTTATACCTTTGTTTAGTCTAAATGCTAGTACTTAAACTAAATCGTTTCTTTACACTGAAGTTCAAAACTTATCATCTTTTACATATAAGTATATATCAATATTTAATCCTAGAAGCTTTAAAATAGAAAACAAAAAATAAAACATTTGCCATTAAAAAGCCACCATAATATTGGAACTTATATATTGGAGGAAGGTGAGCGGTATATGACAAATATATTGATACATAAAAACCTTAAAAATATTAGAAGTGTTTTTTCAGCCAGAGTTAAATTTAAAAGCAAAATTTTTATTATTTTTCAAACCATCTCCTTTCCATTGCTTTGTCTTACTTCTATAGGTTCAATACCACCTCATTTTAAAATAGTATAAAATTGTGAGTTTTCTTGCTTTCTTATATCGACTAACTAAACATTTTGCGTTTTTTGTTTTGTTTTTAGTAGTAATTGTTGTGGTGCTTTGCAAGCTTCTCATATATGTATGTTTGTGTTTTACATTGGTGAAAAGTACAAACGATGATTTGAATATTTTTAAGAAGCATCATTGAAACGTTTATAAAGAAATCTTTAGTACCAACAGGCCAATAAATATGGATTTTTTTAAAAAATATTTTTAAATATCCTGGATTTTTTTTAAATTTTTCTAATAACAGTGGAATTTTTAAAAAATATTTTTTTCATAATCGTGGATTTAAAAAAAATAATAATAATCGGGGATTTAAAAAAAAAAATATTTTTTAATAAACTTGGATTTTTTAAAAATTTATTTTTTTAATAATCGTGGATTTTTAAAAAAATATTTTTTAATAATCGTGGATTTTTAAAAAAATATTTTTTAATAATGGTGGATTTTTAAAAAAATATTATTCAATAATCTTGGATTTTTAAAAAAATTTTTTTAATAATCGTGGATTTTTAAAAAAAATATTTTTTAATAATCGTGGATTTTTAAAAAAATATTTTTTAATAATCGTGGATTTTTAAAAAATACTTTTTAATAAACTTGGATTTTTTTAAAAATTTATTTTTTTAATAATCGTGGATTTTTAAAAATTTATTTTTTTAATAATCGTGGATTTTTAAAAATTAATTTTTTTAATAATCGTGGATTTTTAAAAAAATATTTTTTAATAATGGTGGATTTTTAAAAAAATATTTTTTAATAATGGTGGATTTTTAAAAAAAAATATTTTTTAATAAACTTGGATTTTTTCAAAATTTATTTTTTTAATAATCGTGGATTTTTAAAAAAATATCTTTTAATAATCGTGGATTTTTAAAAAAATATTTTTTAATAATCGTGGATTTTTTAAAAAATATTTTTTAATAATCGTAAATATTTAAAAAAATATTTTTTTTAAAAATTTTGAATTTATAAAAACTATTTTTTAATAAACGTGACTTTTTAAAACAATTTTTTTAATCGTAGAGTTTAAAAAATATTGTTTTAATAATCGTGGATTTGGTTAAAAATATTTTAAATAACCGTGGATTTTTTAAAAAATATTTTTTTAGCCAACGTGAACTATTTAAAAAATATTTTTTCAAACCAACGAGGATTTTTAAAAAATATTTTTGCAACCAACGTGGATTTTTTTAAAATATTTTTTCAAACAACGTGGATTTTATAAAAATATATTTTTCAAACAACGTGGATTTTATAAAAATATATTTTTCAATAATCATGGATTTTTTAAAAAATTTTTAACAATCGTGGATTTTTTAAAAAAATATTTTTTAATAATATTGGATTTTTTAAAAAAGAAATTTCAACCTACGTGGATTTTTTAAAAAAATATATTTTCAACCAACGTGGATTTTTTAAAAAAATATTTTTTCAACCAACGTGGATTTTTGTAAAAAAATATTTTTTCAACCAACGTGGATTTCTTAATAAATATATTTTCAATCAACTTGGATTTTTTAAAAAATATTTTTTCAACCTACGTGAATTTTTTTAAAAAATATTTTTTTCAACTAGCGTGGATATTTTAAAAAAATATTTTTTCAAAAAACGTGGATATTTTAAAAAAATATTTTTTCAAAAAACGTGGAATTTTAAAAAAATATTTTTTCAAAAAACGTGGAATTTTAAAAAAATATTTTTTCACAAAACGTGGAATTTTAAAAAATATTTTTTCAAAAAATGTGGAATTTTAAAAAAATATTTTTTCACAAAACGTGGAATTTTAAAAAATGTTTTCAACCAACTTGGAATTTTTAAAAAATTTTTTCAATTAACTTGGATTTTTAAAATTTTTTTTTTCAACCAACGTGGATTTTTTAAAAACATTTTTCAGCCAACGTGGATTTAAAAAAAATAAAAATATTTTTTATAATCGTGGATTTTTTAAAAATATTTTTTCAACCAACGTGGATTTAAAAAACTTTTTTAATAATCGTGGATTTAAAAAAAATATATTTTAATAATCGTGGATTTTTTAAAAAATATTTTTTAATAATCGTGAATTTTTTAAAAAATATTTTTTAATAATCGTGAATTTTTTAAAAAATATTTTTTAATAATCGTGGATTTTTAAAAAAAATATTTTTTAATAATCGTGGATTTTTTAAAAAATATTTTTTAATAATAGTGGATTTTTTAAAAAATATTTTTTAATAATCGTGGATTTTTTAAAAAATATTTTTTAATAATAGTGGATTTTTTAAAAAAATATTTTTTAATAATCGTGGATTTTTTAAAAAATATTTTTTAATAATAGTGGATTTTTTGAAAAATATTTTTTAATAATCGTGGATTTTATAAAAAATATTTTTTAATAATAATGGATTTTTTAAAAAAATATTTTTTAATAATCGTGGATTTTTTAAAAAAATATTTTTTAATAATAGTGGATTTTTCAAAAAAATATTTTTTAATAATAGTGGATTTCTTAAAAAATATTTTTTAATAATCGTTAATTATTTAAAGAATATTTCTTAATAATCATGGATTTTTTAAAGAATATTTCTTAATAATCATGGATTTTTTAAAGAATATTTTTCAATAATCATGGATTTTTTAAGAAATATTTTTCAATTATCGTGGATTTGAAAAATATTTTTTTATTATCGTGGATTCCTTAAAAATATTCTTTAATAATCGCGGATTTTTAACAAATGTTTTTTAATAATCGTGGATTTTTTAAAAAATATTTTTTTAATAATCGTAGTTTTTTTTAATTTATTGATAATCGCAGATTTTTTACAAAATAATTTTTCATGGACCATAAGACCACTAGACGTGGATTTTTTTAAAGAATATTTTTTCCAACCACCCTCATGCCGATAAACGTAGATTTTTTTTAAGAACAACAATTCAACGTTACGTTCAACGTTCAATCCACAGGTACTGATAGTTGAAAACACAATTTATTCATCCGCTCCCTACTAATTGTAAAGGTGTAGAGGTCATATGGTTCTATTTCCAATGAATCATTTTGTAGATAATTGAAAATATTTGTACAAAATGTACAGTTACAAAACAAAATTTCTAATCCCTTCGACAGTTTTCAATTCGACGTGAAGCTATTCATAATCGCCATAATTTCAACACTCTTCTCGGCAGCATTTACCAGTGTTAACAGTGGCATAATGGCAGATTCAGGTAAATATTTTTTTCATGTTTCCCTTCAACATGTAGAAACTAAAACAGTTACTCTCCCACCTTCCTGCAGCACATCCTGGCAAATGTGTTTACAAAAATTTTGTGTTATCACCCGGTGAAAGTGGTTTTCCCGAAAGGGAATGTGAACAGTTCTTCTGCTTTAATAGTTGTGGTTTTGGCGAAACCCAAGAGTAAGTAAATCTGGATGTATGATTTTGTGCAGTTTTTCATAATTTTGTCTATTTTTTAGATGTGCAATACAAATTACAGTGGAACGTTGTACAATAGCAGAACTAAAACATCTCAATAGTCATATGTTTTCAACCAAAGTGGATTTTTTAAAAATTATTTTCTCAACCAACGTGGATTTTTTAAAAACTATTTGTTCAACAAACCTGGTTTTTTTAACAAATATTTTTTCAACCAATGTGGATTTTTTAACAATTATTTTTTCAACCAACGTGAATTTTTTAAAAAATCTTTTTTCAACCAACGTGGATTTTTTAACAAATATATTTTCAACCCACGTGGATTTTTTAAAAAATATGTTGCCAACCAAGGTGGATTTTTTAAAAAATATTTTTTCAACCAACGTGGATTTTTTAAAAAATATTTTTTCAACCAACTTGGATTTTTTAACAAATATTTTTTCAACCAACGTGGATTTTTTAACAAATATTTTTTCAACCCACGTGGATTTTTTAAAAAATATTGTTTCAACCAACGTGAATTTTTTAAAAAATATTGTTTCGACCAACGTGCTTTTTTTTAAAATATATACGGTGCTCTTGAATCAACTTTAAATGGAAGGTGCTTACACCTGTGAAGTTTTTTTGGGTTTTGAAACTGTTCATAGATGAAAAAATCAATAAACCAAAAAAATTTAAATAAATCGCGATTCAAGTTGTCATTTTTCGGGTTTTTTTAGGTTTTCACGATTTTGCTTGGAAACTGCAAGTCCAATCGAAATGGGATTAAAGAAAATATTGTAGCTGTGATTGACCTTTCTGAAAGTTTCGTAAGTTTTGCCATTTTTGAGATATAGGAGTTCAAATTGGGACAATGTACTGACTGTATCGTCTCCTTATAAAACAATGTCATGTACGGTGCGCCTTAACTAGCTTTAACAAAACCGCTTACACCTGGGAAATTTTAACGGAGTCTGAAACAGCAATGTTCATTGATGAGAAAAATTCAAAAACAAGAAAAAAGCCGCTGGAAAGATTTTTAAATAAATCGCGGTCAAAGTTCACATTTTTAGGTTTATTTTAGGTTTTACGATTTTGATTGGAAACCGCAAGTCCTATCGAAAGGGGATTAGAGAAAATATTGTAGCTGTGAAAATTCTCTATAAAATTGTCCTATATGATGCGCTCTAATGTGCATTTTTTAAAAATATTTTTAACCAACTTAGATTTTCTAAAATTTTTTTTTCAACCAACGTGGATTTTTTAAAAAATATTTTTTCAACCAACGTGGATTTTTTAAAAAAAATATTTTTTCAACCAACGTGGATTTTTTAAAAAAAATTTTTCAACCAACGTGGATTTATTAAAAAATATTTTTTCAACCACAGTGGATTCTTAAAAAAATATTTTTTCAACCACAGTGGATTCTTAAAAAAATACTTTTCAACCAACGTGGAGTTTTTAAAAAATGTTTTTTCAACCAACGTGGAGTTTTTAAAAAATATTTTTTCAACCAACGTGGAGTTTTTAAAAAATATTTTTTCAACCAACGCGGATTTTTTAAGATATATTTTTTTAAAAATAATTTTTAATAATCGTACATTTTTTAAAAATATTATTTATTAATAACGGATTTTTTTAAAAATAATTTTTAATAATCGTGGATTTTTTTAAAAATTTTTTGTAATTAAAAAAATAATAGTGGATTTGCAAACAAATATTTTTTAATAATCGTGGATTCTTTAAAAAATATTTTATAATAATCGTGGATTTTTTAAGAAATATTTTTTACTAATCGTGGATTTTTAAGAAATATTTTTTACTAATCGTGGATTTTTAAAAAGTATTTTTTAATAATCGTGGATTTTGTAAAAAATATTCTTTTAATAATCGTGGATTTTGTAAAAAATATTCTTTTAATAATCGTGGATTTTGTAAAAAATATTCTTTTAATAATCGTGGATTTTGTAAAAATATTTTTAATAATCGTGGACTTACAAAAAACTTTTTAATATTGGAGGATTAAAAAAAATAATTTTTAATATTATTGGATTTAAAAAAATAATATTGGCGTATTTAAAAAAAATAAAATATTTTTTAATAATCGTGGATTTTTAAAAACATAAATTTTAATAATCGTGGACATTTTAGGGAATGTTTAGTAATAATCGCGGATTTTTTCAAAAATATTTTTAATAATCGAGGTATTAAAAAAAAATATATTTTTTAATAATCGTAGATATTTTAAAAATAATATTTATTAATAGTGGATATTAAAATAATTTTTAATAACCAACGTGGATTTTTTAAAAAAAATATTTTTTCAAACAACGTGGAAAAATATTTTTTCAACCAACTGGGATTTTTTAAAGAGTATTCTTTCAACCAACGCGGATTTTTTAAAAATAATTTTTCAAACAACTTCGATTTTTTTTTAAAAATATTTTTTAAAAATATTAAATTTTTTAAAAAATAATTTTAATATCGTTGATTTTTTTTAAATAATTTTTAATAATCGTGGATTGTATAAAAAATATTTTTTCAACCAACTGGGATTTTTAAAAAAATTTCTATCAACCAAGTGGATTTTTCAAAAAATATTTTTACAACCAACGTGGATTTTTTAAAAAATATTTTTCAACTCACGCAGATTTTTTAAAAAATATTTTTTCAACCTACGTGAATTTTTTAAAAAGTATTTTTTCAAACCAACTCCAATTTAAAAAAAAAAATGTCAACCAACGTGGATTTTTTTAAAAAAAACTCTTTCAACCAACGAGGATTTTTTAAAAAAATATTTTTCAACCAACGCGGATTTTTTAAAAAAATATTTTTTCAACCAACGTGGAGTTTTTAAAAAATATTATTTCAACAAACGCGGATTTTTTAAAAAAAAAGTTTTTCAATCAATGTGGATTTTTTTTTAAATAATTTTTAACAATCGTGGATTTTTTAAAAATAGTATTTATTAATCGTGTTTTTTTTAAGAATAATTTTTAATAATCGTGGATTATTTTAAATATTTTTTTAATAATTAAAAAAATAATCGTGGATTTTAAAAAAAAAAAATATTTTTTAATAATTAAAAAAATAATCGTGGATTTTTTAAAAAATATTTTTTAATAATTAAAAAAATAATCGTGGATTTTTTAAAAAATATTTTTTAATAATTAAAAAAATAATCGTGGATTTTTTAAAAAATATTTTTTAATAATTAAAAAAATAATCGTGGATTTTTTAAAAAATATTTTTTAATAATTAAAAAAATAATCGTGGAATTTTAAAAAATATTTTTTAATAATTAAAAAAATAATCGTGGATTTTTTAAAAAATATTTTTTAATAATTAAAAAAATAATCGTGGATTTTTTAAAAAATATTTTTTAATAATTAAAAAAATAATCGTGGATTTTTTAAAAAATATTTTTTAATAATTAAAAAAATAATCGTGGATTTTTTAAAAAATATTTTTTAATAATTAAAAAAATAATCGTGGATTTTTTAAAAAATATTTTTTAATAATTAAAAAAATAATCGTGGATTTTTTAAAAAATATTTTTCAACTCACGCTGATTTTTTTAAAAAATATTTTTTCAAACCAACTCGGATTTAAAAAAAATGTCAACCAACGTGGATTTTTTAAAAAAATACTCTTTCAACCAACGAGGATTTTTTAAAAAAATATTTTTCAACCTACGCGGATTTTTTAAAAAAATATTATATTAACCAACATGGATTTTTTAAAAAATATTTTTTTAACCAACATGGATTTTTAAAAAAACGCGGATTTTTTAAAAAAAAGTTTTTCAATCAATGTGGATTTTTTTTTAAAAATAATTTTTAACAATCGTGGATTTTTTAAAAATAATATTTATTAATCGTGGATTTTTTTAAAAATAATTTTTAATAATCGTGGATTTTTTTAAATATTTTTTAATAATTAAAAATATAATCGTGGATTTTTTTAAAAATAATTTTTAATAATCGTGGATTAAAAAAAATATTTTTTAATTATCGTGGATATTTTAACGAATATTTCGTTATAATCGTGGATTTAAAAAAACAATATCTTTGAATAATCGACGATTTTTTAAAAAAATATATTTCTTAATAATGGTGGATATTTTAAAGAATTTTTTGTAATAATTGTGGATTTTTAAAAAAAATATTTTTAAAAGAATATTTTTTAATAACCGTGGATTTTTAAAAGAATATTTTCTTAATAATCATGGATTTTTTAAAGAATATTTTTTTAATAATCATGGATTTTTTAAAGTATATATTTCAATAATCGTGGATTTTTTTAAAAAAAAAATTTTCAATAGTTGTAGATTTTTTAAAAAATATTTTTTTTAATAATCGTAGATTTTTAAAAAAAATATTTGTTGATAATCGTAGATTTTTTAAAAATGAACCATAAGACCAAAATACGTGGATTTGTTTGCCAATAAACGTGGATTTTTTATACCCACAGCATTTATGCTAACGAGGCTATATACACCTTCATACGGACGAAATCCGTTTCAGACAATTTGGAGTCGATTTAGCAATGTCCGGCCGTCTGTCTGTCTGCCTGGCTGGTGCGCACGATAACTCTCGAACGGATGAACAGATTTGGTCCAAACTTTGGCCTCCCTTATATTTTGTCCAAACTTAGTTTAAGTTCGAAGATGGGTAATACCAGTCCACAACTTTCGGTACTTCCCCCCAATATTTAAAAAACGTGAATAAAATTGTATGTACGATATCTCTTGAACGGGGCAACCGATTTGATCTAAACTTTGGATCTCCTAACGTTTTGTCCAAATTTAGTTGAACTTCTAAAATGACCCATATCGCTCATCTCCTTAGGCTACCTACCCCACAAAAGTTCAACATTTGTGCCTAAGTACAGTTTAGGGTCTGTTCGAAGATCCTTGGAAATGTATACAGAAGATGTTCGTTGTGTTTCTGTTTACAGCGATATTTTGTTTTCCGTGGACAAGTCCATGCTTCCTGGCATCCTTGTCCAAAAATTATACAATGGCACACTGAAATGACTAGAGGCCGCAATATCTATCGAAAAGATATAACTCCCAAAAATAAGATCTACTTCCATAATGGACTATGTCGGTCCAATCCTTTAAGCACCTCCTCCGCAATACTTTTGAATCCTAAACCACATTTTGTCGGCAAGATCAAATGTCCAAAACGGGCCACAAAATTCTGAAAAGACACTCAATACATTCGATCTGACCGTAGATGAAAGTCTCAACTCACATAGGCTGAGGGTATATCTCTGTCGGCAAAGCCGACTGCTAATTGTTTAAAGAATAACAATTCAACGATACAATTAAACGTTCAATCCACAGGTACTGATAGTTGAAAACACAAAGAATGCAGGCACTTCCTACTGATTGTAATGGTGTAGAGGTCATATGGCCCTATTTCCAATGAATTTCATTTTGTAGATAATCGGAAATATTTTAACAAAATTTACAGTTACAAAGCGAAATTTCTAATCGCCCTTAACAGTTTTCAATTCGACATGAAGCTATTCATAACCGCAATAGTTTCTACGGTATTCTCCGCAGCATTTGCAAGTGTCAGCAGCGGCATATGGGCAGATCCAGGTGAAATTTTTTCATATTTCTTTTCATCAACAGAGACTAATAAATTTCCTATCGCCCGAAACTTCTTTAAATCCCCCGACAGCACATCCTGGCAAATGTGTTTACAAAAATTTAGTTTTATCACCCGGTGATAATGGTTTTCCCGAAGGTGTGTGTGAGCATTTCTTTTGCTTTAAAAGTAGTGGATTTGGAGAAATTCAAGAGTAAGTAAATGTGGAGATAATAATGCGTTTTTTAGGTTATTTTAAATTTTGATTATTTTTTGCTTTTAGTTGTGCAATACAAGTTGCCGTAGAACCCTGTACTTTGGGAGAACTTAAACTTCCCGATAGTCATTATCCATATTGCTGTGAAAGATATGTCATGTGTCCTGTGTAAATGGGAAAGTGTGTAAAAAGTTTGTTGTGAAACTGAAAAAAGGACCTTGCAATAAAATAATCATATCTTCGAAGAGCTTTAAACTGAATTTAAGCGAAAATGTGTGAACATTTGTTTTGGGTAGTGAGGGGGTTTCGAAGGAGTGACAAAATTCTACGAGATGCACAATTTGAACCAAATAGGTTACTACCTTCGAGAGTAATCGCGCATTCTTTAAAAATATTCTTTAAAAAATCCAAGTTTAAAGGCTCTACTGACCCTTCAAAAATATTTTGTAAAAAATCCAAGTTTGAAGGCTCGGATGGTCCTTTAAAAATATTCTGTAAAAAATCCACGTTTGAAGGCTCTGCTGTCCTTAAAATATATTCTTTAAAAAGTCCACGTTTGAAGGCTCTGCTGGTCCTTCAAAAATATTCGTAAAAATCCAAGTTTGAAGGCTCTGCTGGTCCTTCAAAAATATTCGTAAAAATCCAAGTTTGAAGGCTCTGCTGGTCCTTCAAAAATATTCGTAAAAATCCACGTTTGAAGGCTCTGCTAGTCCTTCAAAAAATCTGTAATAAAGCCACGTGTGAAGGTTAGGGTTATTCCTTTTAAATTTTCTTTAAAAAATCCACGTTTGAAGGCTTTGCTGGTCCTTCAAAAATATTCTTTAAAAAATCCACGTTTGAAGGCTTTGCAGGTCCTTCAAAAATATTCTTTAAAAAATCCACGTTTGAAGGCTTTGCTGGTCCTTCAAAAATATTCTTTAAAAGACCAACATCGATGGCTGCGCCGGTCCTTAAAAAATATTCCTAAAACCTCCAAGTTTGAAGGCTCTGCTGGTCCTTCAAAAATATTCTTTAAAAATCCACGATTGAAGGCTCTGCTGGTCCTTCAAAAATATTCTTTAAAAAATCCACGTTTGAAGGCTCTGCTGGTCCTTCAAAAATATTCTTTAAAAAATCCACGTTTGAAGGCTCTGCTGGTCCTTCAAAAATATTCTTTAAAAAATCCACGTTTAAAGGCTCTGCTGGTCCTTCAAAAACATTCTTTAAAAATCCACGATTGAAGGCTCTGCTGGTCCTTCAAAAATATTCTTTAAAAAATCCACGTTTGAAGGCTCTGCTGGTCCTTCAAAAATATTCTTTAAAAATCCACGTTTAAAGGCTCTGCTGGTCATTAAAAATATTCTTTAAAAATCCACGTATGAAGGCTCTGCTGGTCCTTCAAAAATATTCTTTAAAAATCGATATTTAAAGGCTCTGCTGGTCCTTCAAAAATATTTTTTAACAAATTCTTCTTTGGTGGATCGGATGGTCCTTCAAAAATATTCTTTAAAAATCCATATTTAAAGGCTCTGCTGGTCCTTCAAAAATATTCTTTAAAAATCCACGTTTAAAGGCTCTGCTGGTCCTTCAAAAATATTCTTTAAAAATCGATATTTAAAGGCTCTGCTGGTCCTTCAAAAATATTCTTTAAAAATCCACGTTTAAAGGCTCTGCTGGTCATTAAAAATATTCTTTAAAAATCCACGTATGAAGGCTCTGCTGGTCCTTCAAAAATATTCTTTAAAAATCGATATTTAAAGGCTCTGCTGGTCCTTCAAAAATATTTTTTAACAAATTCTTCTTTGGTGGATCGGATGGTCCTTCAAAAATATTCTTTAAAAATCCACGTTTAAAGGCTCTGCTGGTCCTTCAAAAATATTCTTTAAAAATCCACGTTTAAAGGCTCTGCTGGTCCTTCAAAAATATTCTTTAAAAATCCACGTTTAAAGGCTCTGCTGGTCCTTCAAAAATATTCTTTAAAAAATCCACGTTTAAAGGCTCTCCTGGCTCTTCAAAAATATTCTTTAAAAAATCCACGTTTAAAGGCTCTGCTGGTCCTTCAAAAATATTCTTTATAAATCCACGTTTAAAGGCTCTGCTGGTCCTTCAAAAATATTCTTTAAAATCCACGTTTAAAGGCTCTGCTGGTCCTTCAAAAATATTCTTTATAAATCCACGTTTAAAGGCTCTGCTGGTCCTTCAAAAATATTCTTTAAAATCCACGTTTAAAGGCTCTGCTGGTCCTTCAAAAATATTTTTGAAAAATCCACGTTTAAAGGCTCTGCTGGTCCTTCAAAAATATTCTTTAAAAATCCACGTTTGAAGGCTGGGATGGTCCTTCAAAAATATTCTTTAAAAATTCACGTTTAAAGGCTCTGCTTGTCCTTCAAAAATATTCTTTAAAAAATTCTTGTTTGGTGGATCGGATGATCCTTCAAAAATATTCTTTAAAAACGCACGTTTGAAGGCTGGGATGGTCCTTCAAAAATATTCTTTAAAAAATCCATGTTTGAAGGCTGGGATGGTCCTTCAAAAATATTCTTTAAAAAATCCGCGTTTGAAGGCTCTCCTGGTCCTTCAAAAATATTCTTTAAAAAATCCGCGTTTGAAGGCTCTGCTGGTCCTTCAAAAATATTCTTTAAAAAATCCACGTTTGAAGGCTCTGTTGGTCCTTCAAAAATATTCTTTAAAAATCCACGTTTGAAGGTTCTGCTGGTCCTTCAAAAATATTTTTTAAAAAATCCAAGTTTGAAGGCTCTGCTGGTCCTTAAAAAATATTCTTTAAAAAATCCACGTTTTAAGGCTCTGCTGGTCCTTAAAAAATATTCCTTAAAAAATCCACGTTTAAAGGCTCTGCTGGTCCTTCAAAAATATTCTTTAAAAAAACACGTTTGAAGACTCAAATGGTCCTTCAAAAATATTCTTTAAAAATCCACGTTGGAAGGCTCGGATGGTCCTTCAAAAATATTCTATAAAAATCCACGTTGGAAGGCTCGGATGGTCCTTCAAAAATATTCTTTAAAAATCCACGTTTAAATGCTCTGCTGGTGCTCCAAAATTATTCTTTAAAAATCCACGTTTAAAGGCTCTGCTGGTCCTCCAAAACTATTCTTTAAAAAATCCACTTTTGAAGGCTCTGCTGGTTCTTCAAAAATATTCTTTAAAAATCCAGGTTTAACGGCTCTGCTTCTCCTTCAAAAATATTCTTTAAAAAATCCGCATTTGAAGTATATGCTGGTCCTTCAAAAATATTCTTTAAAAATCCACGTTTGAAGGCTCTGCTGGTCCTTCAAAAATATTCTTTAAAAAATCCACGTTTGAAGGCTCTGCTGGTCCTTCAAAAATATTCTTTAAAAAATCCACGTTTGAAGGCTCTGCTGGTCCTTCAAAAATATTCTTTAAAAAATCCACGTTTGAAGGCTCTGCTGGTCCTTCGAAAATATTCTTTAAAAATCCACGTTTGAAGGCTCTGCTAGTCCTTCAAAACTATTCTTTCAAAATTTCTTCAGTCCAGGTTTATAGGGTCTGCTGCTCTCTCAAAAATATGTTTTAAACATTCCACATTTAAAGGCTCTGCTGGTCCATCAAAATTATTCTCTAAAAATATTTTTTGAAAATCCTCGTTTGAAGGCTCTGCTGTTCCTTCACCTCTTCTCAATAAATTAATCCTAAAATAAGCTCCGTTTCTGACCCCACCACCATTTTCCCACTTTCCATAAATTTCATAAAACGAAATTTTATTTCAATACGGTTCGTGAAAATCCTACTCATCGTTAGTTGTCCTGCTGACGTCAGCATTCACTATTTCTTAGTAAAGGTTTAGTTTAGTAGTGAGTGTATAAGGGAGGGCAGGGGTATTTGCATTTGAGATTTTTTAACTTAGCTACAAAAGAACAAAGACTTTTTGGGATCCTAACCACATAGTCTCTCAAACTTAGAAATTAACTCCCCCAATGCATTTGGGGGTGGGACTAATGATATTCCAAACGGGCCCTGGGCTTGCCCTTGTCATCAACAAAGAATACCACAACTTTATGAGTCTTCTTAGCCATAAAAATGTCCTGCGGCGTTGTTTCTTTCGTTGTTGTGGTTGTCATCATGGTACTTGTTGTTGTGCTGGTGGTGGTAGTAGTTGTTGTTGTTGCAGTCTGCGCGCTACTTGTGTTATTAGTAACCGTTAACTTATTTCCAGTACTAATGGAGGAATTTGTAATATTTGCAACCAACTTCAAGGGTCCTGCTAATCCTTCTCCTCCTCCCAGTGTCGTTGTTGTTGTTTTATTAGCATTTGATGCTACTGCCGTTGTCTCATTGAGTAATTTTGAATTTTGTATCGTTGTCGATGGTGGATTTTTGACCGCTTCGTGTTTCACCTTCGTTTCGTTGTCTCTTTTGTTGGGCTTTTTATCATCATCGCTGAGCTTTTTGTTCTCCAATATCCTTTTGATCATTACATCTTTCCGTTTGGTCTTACCCTCATTAAAGGTGCTATCTTTTCTGATGATTGGTTTCATTTCCGGTTTAGGGGTTTGAGGTTTGGGTATGGCTGGCAATTCGGGTAGATCACATTTCTTTTTCAAATAACGATAAACGGTTAGAACCCTTTCCACCAAACGATTGATATATTTGTTGGCGGTACGATCCACAATGGAGGGTGCCTTAATGCAATCATTGCCACCAAATTCACAGACCTAGAAAGAGGTTGAAGAGATAGAGAGAGATCAGTGAAACGAAATGTTATATACGAAGCAGTATCCTACCCTGTAATGTTGTAAAATGCCATCAGTGGGTGGCACATTTAGTGATCCCTTGCCGGGGGCATATTCCCACACAAAGTGATTCCCGGCCTCAACAACGGCTTCAGGGCGGCAAATGTACTTGGAACGTTGTTTTTGGGGATGGAGTTTGAACCGTCTGGAAGATAATAAAATTATTGTTAAATAAGAAAATGTGGCAAAATAAACTTAAGGCATAAATGGATAAAGTATCTACAATATCCCTAAGGCGTGGATAAAGTATCTACAATATCCATAAGCGTGGATTGAGTATCTACAATAACCCTAAAGCGTGGATAAAGTTTCTACAATATACCTATGGCGTGAATAAAGTATCTACAATATCCCTAAGGCGTGTATAAAGTATCTACATTATCCCTCAAGTGTGGAAAAAGTATCTACAGTATCCCTAAAGCGTGGATAAAGTATCTAGAATATCCTCAAGGCGTGGATAATATATCTATATTATCCCCAAGGCGTGGATAATGTATCTATATTATCCCCAAGGCGTGGATAATATATCTATATAATCCCCTATGCGTGGATAATGTATCTATATTATCCCCAAGGCGTGGATAATGTATCTATGATATCTCTAAGGCGTGGATAATGTATCTATATTATCCCCAAGGCGTGGATAATGTATCTATATTATCCCCAAGGCGTGGATAATGTATCTATATTATACCCAAGGCGTGGATAAGGTATCTATAATATCCCCAAGGCGTGGATAATGTATCTATATTATCCCCAAGGCGTGGATAATGTATCTATATTATCTCCACGGCGTGGATAATGTATCTATATTATCCCCAAGGCGTGGATAATGTATCTATATTATCCCCAAGGCGTGGATAATGTATCTATATTATCCCCAAGGCGTGGATAATGTATCTATATTATCCCCAAGGCGTGGATAATGTATCTATATTATCCCCAAGGCGTGGATAATGTATCTATATTATCCCCAAGGCGTGGATAATGTATCTATATTATCCCCAAGGCGTGGATAATGTATCTATATTATCCCCAAGGCGTGGATAATGTATCTATATTATCCCCAAGGCGTGGATATATTATCCCCAAGGCGTGGATAATGTATCTATATTATCCCCAAGGCGTGGATAATATATCTATATTATCCCCAAAGCGTGGATAATGAATCTATATTATCCCCAAGGCGTGGATAATGTATCTATATTATCCCCAAGGCGTGGATAATGTATCTATATTATCCCCAAGGCGTGGATAAGGTATCTATAATATCCCCAAGGCGTGGATAATGTATCTATATTATCCCCAAGGCGTGGATAATGTATCTATATTATCTCCACGGCGTGGATAATGTATCTATATTATCCCCAAGGCGTGGATAATGTATCTATATTATTCCCAAGGCGTGGATAATGTATCTATATTATCCCCAAGGCGTGGATAATGTATCTATATTATCTCCACGGCGTGGATAATGTATCTATATTATCCCCAAGGCGTGGATAATGTATCTATATTATCCCCAAGGCGTGGATAATGTATCTATATTATCCCCAAGGCGTGGATAATGTATCTATATTATCCCCAAGGCGTGGATAATGTATCTATATTATCCCCAAGGCGTGGATAATGTATCTATATTATCCCCAAGGCGTGGATAATGTATCTATATTATCCCCAAGGCGTGGACATATTATCCCCAAGGCGTGGATAATGTATCTATATTATCCCCAAGGCGAGGATAATGTATCTATTTTATCCCCAAGGCGGGGATAATGTATCTATATTATCCCCAAGGCGTGGATAATGTATCTATATTATCCCCAAGGCGTGGATAGTGTAACTATATTATCCCCAAGGCGTGGATAAGGCATCTATAGTATCCCCAAGGCGTGGATAATGTATCTATATTATCCCCAAGGCGTGGATAGTGTAACTATATTATCCCCAAGGCGTGGATAAGGCATCTATAGTATCCCCAAGGCGTGGATAATGTATATATATTATCCCCAAGGCGTGGATAAGGTTTCTATATTATCCCCAAGGCGTGGATAAGGTTTCTATATTATCCCCAAGGCGTGGATAGTGTATCTATATTATCCCTAAGGCGTGGAAAATGTATCTATATTATCCCCAAGGCGTGGATAAGGTATCTATATTATCCCCAAGGCGTGGATAATGTATCTATGATATCCCCAAGGCGTGGTTAATGTATCTATATTATCCCCAAGGCGTGGATAATGTATCTATATTATCCCCAAGGCGTGGATAATGTATCTATATTATCCCCAAGGCGTTAATAATGTATCTATATTATCCCCAAAGCGTTGATAATGTGTCTATATTATCCCCAAGGCGTGGATAATGTATCTATATTATCCCCAAGGCGTGGATAATGTATCTATATTATCCCCAAGGCGTGGATAATGTATCTATATTATCCCCAAGGCTTGGATAATGTGTCTATATTGTCCCCAAGGCGTGGATAATGTATCTATATTATCCCCAAGGCGTTGATAATGTATCTTTATTATCCCCAAGGCGTTAATAATGTATCTATATTATCCCCAAGGCGTGCATAATGTATCTATATTATCCCCAAGGCGTGGATAATGTATCTATGATATCCCAAAGACGTGGATAATCTATCTATGATATCCCAAAGGCGTAGATAATCTATCTATGATATCCCAAAGGCGTAGATAATCTATCTATGATATCCCTAAGGCGTGGATAATGTATGTATGATATCTCCAAGGCGTGGATAATGTTTCTACGATATCCCTAAGGCGTGGATAATGTATCTATGATATCCCAAAGGCGTGGATAATCTATCTATGATATCCCTAAAGCGTGGATAATGTATCTATGATATCCCTAAGGCGTGGATAATGTATCTATGATATCCCCAAAGCGTGGATAATGTTTCTACTATATCCCTAAGGCGTGTATACTATCTCTATGATATCGCCAAGGCGTGGATAATGTATCTATTTGATCTCTAAAACGTGGATAATGTAGCTACTTTATCCCTAAGACATGGATAATGTATCTACTTTATCCCTATAACGTGGATAATGTATCAAGGCGTGGAAAATACATCTACGATATCCCAAAGGCGTGGGTAACGTATCTATGATATGCCTATGGCCTGGATAATGTATCAATTTGACCTCTAAAGCGTGGATAATGTATCTACTTTATCCCTAAGACGTGGATAATGTATCTATGTTATCCGCAAGGCGTGGATAATGTATCTTTTGGATCTCTGAAGCGTGGATAATGTATCTACTTTATCACTAAGACGTGGATAATGCATCTACTTTATCCCAAGGCGTGGATACTTTATCTGCATTATCGTTAAGGCATGTATAATGTTTCTATGATATCCCCAACACGTGGAGAATGTATCTATTGGATCCCTAAAGCGTGGATAATGTATCTACTTTATCCCTAAGACGTGGATAATGTATCTACTTTATCCCTAAGACGTGGATAATGTATCTACTTTATCCTTTAGGCGCGGATAATGTATCTACTTCATCTGTAAGGCGTGGATAATGTATCCATTTGATCCCTAAGGTGTGGATAGTGTATCATCTCCGAAGCATAGATAATGTATCTACCTTATCCCTAATCCTTAGTGGATAATGTATCTTCCGAATATATTTTTCTCTCACCTTCTTGTCTTCCTTTGTGTCACCAAAGCTGCTCTCAGTTTAGCCAATTCCAAACTTTCACCCTTCTCCACTTTGGCCAATTGGGGATCATCAGCGAATTGCAGGTAGAAGAAAGCATTTTGAAAGGAATAGGCTCCAGTATTGCGATTGCGCACACGATTATTTAGGGAACTGCAAAATAGAAAAAAACCTATTAATTTTCTCTTCCCAAGTTCCAGCTTAAAAAAACTAACCTCAATAATTCATTTAATGTATCCACTTGCCGTGGCACAATAAATTCATCCAAATCCACCAAGGCCAAATATTTGTAGCGATACATGGTCCGATACAGGCAATCATTCAGAGCTGCAAACAAGCCCTCTGTGCGTATTTCCTTCTGTGAACGCATGCGCAAGTTCCAGGGTAAAATTTCTATTGAAGGTTTGTGGTAGTTGGAACTTTTGAGAATCTTGGGTGGTGGTGAGGTAGCTGTGGGTGATTCTGGGAAAAGAAAATAAAAATTAATCATAGAGACTATATTGAAGCTTACAAACAAACCTTGATATTTTCCCTTCGCCACCTCCATTATATCCTCAGCTGTTGAATTACCCGGTATATCTCCCTTCACATAGTGATCCAATATACAGTCGACATGCGGTCCAATGGTGTGATTGTAAAATGTAAAGTGGGATACACCCATAAGGGAATAGAATTCCAAATATTCCATTAGAAAGAGCGACTGATCATAGTTGAAGTGAAAGGGTTTCACGCAAATCGCTATATCGTCTTTGATATCATTTTCGCTGGGGAACTTTGTCCTGGCGGCCACAGAAACTGGGACGGAATTGGATTTGCTGTTTGCCGTTGATGATGATTGGTTAGTTGTTGATTTACTCTCGCCCGTTACCACAAAATCTCGATCCCAATCGGTATTGCGCAGTTCTAAAATATTTCCAGGTGGTGCTCTTAGGCGCGCCACTATGCTCACATACTGAGGAACATCATATTCTTGAGGACGTACAGGACACAAGACAAAGCAAGCACTATACTTTAGGCTCCAGTTCTCACGAATGACCTGTAAAGGAAGTGAGACAATGGGCGGATCAGATTATTGGATTGATGAGGTAAATAAATGTATCCAAAAAACGTTCTAAATTAGCTCACAGATATGGATAAAGTATCTACAGTATCCCCACGGCATATATAATGTATCTACGTTATCCCACAGACGTGGATAATTTATCTACATTATCCCGAAGACCTGAATAAGGTATCTACATTATCCCGAAGACGTGAATAAGGTATCTACGTTATCGCAAAGGCGTGGATAATGTATCTGTGTTATCCCAAAGGCGTGGATAATTTATCTACATATTCCCGAAGGCGTGGATAATTCATATACATTATCCCGAAGGTGTCGATAATTATCCCGAAGGCGTGGATAAGGTATCTACGTTATCCCAAAGGAAAGGATAATGTATCCCAAAGACGTGGATAATGTATCTAAATGATACCAAAGGCGTGAATAATTTATCTACAATATCCCAAAGGCGTCGATAATATATCTACGTTAGCTTTAAGGAGTGGATAATGTATCTGCGTTATCTTTAAGGCGTGGATAATGTATCTACGTTATTTTTAAAGCGTGGATAATGTATCTACGTTATCTTTAAGGTGTGAATGATGTATCTACGTTATCTTTACGGCGTAGATAAAGTATCTACGTTATATTTTAGGAGTGGATAATGTACGTTATCTTTAAGGGATGGATAATGTATCTACGTTATCTTTAAGACGTGGATAATGTATCTACGTTATCATTAAGGCGTGGATAATGTATCTACGTTATCATTAAGACGTGGATAATGTATCTACGTTACCTTTAAGGCGTGGATAATGTATCTAAGTTATCTTTTAAGCGTGGAAAATGTGTATACGTTATCTTTAAGGCGTGGATAACGTATCTACGTTATCTTAAAGACGTGGATAATGTATCTACGTGGTATTTAAGGCGTGGATAATGCATCTACGTTATGTTTAAAACGTGGATAATGCATCTACGTTATCTTTAAGGCGTGGATAATGTATCTACGTTATGTTTAAAACGTGGATAATGCATCTACGTTATCTTTAAGGCGTGGATAATGTATCTACGTTATCTTTAAGGCGTGGGTAATGTATATACGTTATCTTTAAGGCGTGGGTAATGTATCTACGTTATCTCTAAGGCGTGGATAATGTATCTACGTTATCTTTAAGGCGTGGATAAAGTGTCTACGTTATCTTTAAGGCGTAGATAAAGTATCTACGTTATCTTTAAGGCGTAGAAAGTATCTACGTTATATTTTTGGAGTGGATAATGTATCTACGTTACCTTTAAGGGATGGATAATGTATCTACGTTACCTTTAAGGGATGGATAATGTATCTACGTTACCTTTAAGGGATGGATAATGTATCTACGTTATCTTTAAGACGTGGATAATGCATTTACGTTATTATTAAGACGTGGATAATGTATCTACGTTATCTTTAAGGCGTGGATAATGTATCTACGTTACCTTTAAGGCGTGGATAATGATCTACAATATCTTAAAGGCGTAGATAATATATCTACTTTATCTTTAAGGCGTGGATATTGTATCTACGTTACCTTTATAATGTGTCTACGTTAACTTTAAGGCGTGGGTAATGTATCTACGTTATCTTTGAGGGATGGATAATGTATCTACGTTATCTTTAAGGCGTGGATAATGTATCTACGTTACCTTTAAGGCGTGGATAATGTATCTACGTTATCTTTAAGGCATGGATAATGTATCCACGTTATCTTTAAGACGTGGGTAATGTATCTACATTATCCCTAAGTCGTGGATAATGTATCTACCCTACCCCAAAGGCGTGGATAATGTATCTATATTATCCCAAAGGCGTGGATAATGTATCTATATTATTCCAAAGGCGTGGATAATGTTTCTATATTATCCCAAAGGTGTGGATAATGAATTTATATTATCCCAAAGGCGTGTATAATGTATCTATATTATCTTCAAGGCGTGGATAATGTATCTATATTATCCCCAAGACGTGGACAATGTATCTATATTATCCCAATAGCGTGGATAATGTTTTTACATTATCCCAAAGGCGTGGATAATGTATCTATATTATCCCCAAGGCGTGGATAATATATCTATATTATCCCAAAGGTGTGGATAATGTATCTGTATTATCCCCAAGGCGTGGATAATGTATCTATATTATCCCAAAGGTATAGATAATGTGTCTATATGGATAATGGATAATGTGGTGGATAATGTATCTATATTACCCCAAAGGTGTGGATAATGAATTTATATTATCCCAAAGGCGTGGATAATGTATCTATATTATCTCCAAGGAGTGGATAATGTATCTATATTATCCCCAAGGCGTGGATAATATCTATATTATCCCTAAGGCGTAGATAATGTTTCTACATTATACGAAAGATGTGGATAATGTATCTACAATATTTCTAAGGCGTGGGTAATGTATCTACAATATTTCTAAGGCGTGGGTAATGTATCTACAATATTTCTAAGGCGTGGGTAATGTATCTACATTATCGCAAAGGTGTGGATAATGTATCTACATTATCGCAAAGGTGTGGATAATGTATCTACATTATCCCAAAGGCAGTAATAATGTATGTACTTTATGTAGAAGGTGTGGACAATGTATCTACATTATCTAAGAGGCGTGGATAGTGTATTTACATTATCCCAAAGGCTTAGATAATGTATCTACATTATCCCAAAGGCAGTAATAATGTATCTATTTTATGTAGAAGGCGTGGACAATGTATCTACATTATCTAAAAGGCGTGGATAGTGTATTTACATTATCCCAAAGGCAGTAATAATGTATCTACATTATCCTGGAGGCGTGTATAATGTATCTACACTATCTCAAAGGCGTGGGTAATTTATCTCAATTATCCCGAAGGCGTGGATAACTTATCTCAATTATCCCGATGGCGTGGATATATTATCCACATGGTGTAAATAGTAAATCTTCGTCTCCAAACGATGCAATCATCTCATACTCACCTTAACTCTCGCCATAACAGTAACTGATGAATATTTATCCCGCGCTCTACCACCACTCGCTCCGCTTGTTGCATTTTTCGCCACATACCAAAATCGACACCATACCCGCTCTGGACCTCTTGTTTTTGTTGCTCCAATAACGCGTACCAGCTTTGCACCATCTCTGCGATCATAATAGGCTGAGAATACGAAAAATTTGAAACGGGTGCCATTCACAATTTGCCACGAACCATCTGTTGGCTCAGAGCCAACTGGGAAATGTGGTAAGGAATCTTCTATTTTGGGTGGTAACATTTTACCCCATGGTATAAGGGGGCCATTACCAGCAGTCATTTGAGAACCCAAACCAGTGCCACCACCCAGGCCAGCACCGGCATAAGCATTGCCAACACTTTGTGAATTTAACAAGACACCGGCCAAACGTCCACCGTTATTGCTGTCAGCATCTGTAATCACAAAAAAGAAATCACAAAAACAACAATCCAATGAATGACATGAATTCTCAGGGTATTCGAGGACAATTCAATGACTTGAGAGCATTAAGAGAGAGAGGAGAAGGGCAGGAGGAACCACAATTTTGCATTACTCAAATCATCAGCTGCACAATAGTGCACCAACATTAAGACACCAAGCTCATAGCTGGCATTAACAAGCCCAGAAGCATCCAAGCCAACCACCACCATCCATCGTGGTGATGGGCCAACAGCAATGAAAATATTTTTACTGAAAAGTTTTTCATCGATGGTTTTTCTGGTTATTATTTGAGTACTTCTTGTCCGCTTTTTGGCATGAATTCAATTGAGATTTTGTTTTTTTTATTGCTTTATATATTCATTGGGGTTTTTATGAAACATTCGAAGTGGTGAGGCCAGGATTTTCTATAGTTTTATGGTTTTTCATTTCTCTTCTTCTCTTCGTGGTCATATAAGCAAATAACTATGTGTTAACGTTTCACTTTTGTGTTTACTGTAACTGGGTATAGGTGCACTTGGCAGTTCCCCCATTCACCTTCTCATCCCCTCCTCCTCCTATTCGTTGGATAATAATTTAACATTTTACCCACCTTGAATTTTAAATTTATTGTCATGAAGCTGTACAAAACCCAATTTATTATCATTCAATAGACCGGCATCCAGCAGATCATAGTCATCCTAAATTGAATTCGTTTCGATTTTCGTGGAAAATGGAAAATAAATATTGAATTGAATTAAATTTTTGCAGATTGTGTGATTGAATAATGATTGACACTTACCTTGACGTTATCATAGTCAGGCATTGAATCACCGAAACGACCAGCATAACCATTACCACTACGCATCATCATCATGCCACCATGGGCACGTTCGTCAATCATAAATAACTGAAAAGGGAAGATAAACAGGCAACTATTATGAATTGTGATTTTAAAATGGATTGAAATGATGACACCCAGGTAAATACTGTCGTCAAAACTGCCGTTCTGGAGGAAAACATGGATGAGTGCTACCGGATGGGTACACAGTTTGCGGATAAATCCCACGGCAGTGGGTTCTTTCGTACCGGATTTACCCGGAACCACACAACATCAGCGTTCCTGCCAGCGGCTGCAACCTCAGTGTATATGTGTTTGTATTTGTTTCGTTTTTCTGTGTTGGGAGCAGCATATCCCGGAATGCCTGCTCGGAATTCTTTTGTTCCGTGCAGGGACGTAGGAAAACTCAGGACCAATTTATTTGTGCTCAGTTTGTCACATTCGCATATTCACCCATATCCAACCTTCGGTGAGATGCAATAGATGTCAGGAGTGGGTGTATCTAAGGGGTTGCTCTGGACTTGTCCACGTGAGGGACTATGATGCTGCATGCTGCGTGAATACAGTCCCCCAGTGAGTCGTTATCGGATTACGAAACTCGCTCGTTGTCTGATTATGAAACTCCCGCGCAGTCCCCTCGACAGCAACCGCACACGCAGCCTTTAACACCAGCCGTTGTTGACCCAATCCCAGAAAATTTATCCTTTTTGCAATTTAATTGCAATGGACTCCGAAGTAAGATCGAGGAATAGTAGAGTTCATGAGTCGGTAGAACGTCGAGGTCGCGGCGGTGCAAGAAACCAAGCTCAACAACAACTGTGGCTTACAACGTTGTGATGGTTACAACGTGTTAAGGAAGGATCGCACCAGAAGTGGAGGTGGGGGATTAGCTTTCCTATTGCACCAGTCTGTCCAATACAGACCTATCTCGCTTGAGCTTGTCTCTAATGACCAGTACTTGGAATGTATGGGGGTAGCAGTCAGGTGTGGAACTGCCGAGATAGAGATGTTGATCGTATACATCCCGCCGAGAAATAACTGTATCTCAGATTACGAGCTTGACATTAGCCCGCTTTTGGAAGGTCATAATCGTCTGGTCCTGGGGGACTTTAATGCGCATCATGAGATGTGGGATTCGGCCCTCGGTAACGATCAGAGAGGCACAGCGCTGGCTGAGCAGATAGACAGATCTACGTTTTGCACGGTCAAAGAGGACGCCCCTACCTGAATTAGAGGAGAGTGTCACAGTTCGCTAGACATAACCATCGTGTCACTTCGTCTGACAAAAGATGTCAGCTGGCAACCCGTCATTTCCCTTGGATTAGACCATATCCCCATAATTGTCTCCATTAGCAAACCACCCGATTTCATCACCTCTGAACGCCGCACGTTCGTCAATATTAGGAAACCGCTAACCGCTTCAGAAAACTGCCAAATCCTTCTGATGTTCGGGTAGCGAAAATGACGTTCCGAGACATCATCACTGCTGCAGCCGCTAGCCACATCCCTACTGGTCGAATACCCGAAGTAAGATCAAACTTCCCAGCAGAGGCGACGAGATTAGCAAATGAGCGTGATGAGCTTCGTCGAGCTAACCCCAATGACCCCAGAGTCAGGGATCTGACAGTGGAAGTTAAGAGGCTGGTCGGCGAGAAAAAGCGGAAAAAGAGTTGCAACATTGGAGCAGGAATAAGTGAATTGTGGGCAACGGTTAAGTCACTCTCGAAGAAGAGTGATAGATAGAACCTCAGTCACGTTTGGCGACTTTACGTTGACTGACCCGAAGAGGTGCTATTTCAATCGTGAAGAGTTATTTCAATCGAAAGTTTGTCGAACACCCCGAGAGTGACAGGGCGTAAAGGAGAGTATTATGTCGCATCAGATCTCTTCCTGCCGAGGATGAACCACCACAGTTTACAATGGATGATGTTGCGAATGCCATCAGGAACGCTAAATCAACTAAAGCGTTGGGCCCTGATGGAATCTCCATGTTAATGCTGAAGCAGCTGGATGAGCCGGGAGTGGAGTATCTCACTAAAGTTCTCAACTTGTCGCTAGCCACCCTCATTGTTCCCGAAGTCTGGAAAATGGGCAGGGTGGTCCCGCTACGGAAGCCAGGCAAGGATGCCAGCAAAAGTGAATTGTACACGCCGATTTTGCTTTTGTCGCCCTTGAAGCCTTAGTCCTCCCCCAAGCTATCAAGTTGCTGATCATCAGGAATAGCTATCAAGTTGCTGATCATCAGCATGGATTCCGTAAGCAGCATAGCACGACAACAGCGCTGCACGCCATCTCCATATATATTTGTCAAGGACTCAACCAGAGACCGCCGTGTGATAGAACATTGATGGTGGCGCTTGACTTATCAAAAGTCTTTGACACAGTCAGGCACTCCACGATGTTTAAGGACATTGAGCAGACAACACTACGGCCAAGCTTGAAACGTTGGATATTCAACTATATGTGTGGACGCCAGTCGTAGGTGGAATTCAGGAACAAGAAGTCTTAACCCCGTTAAGTGAAACAGGGAGTTCCCCAAGATGGGGTGATATCTCCGGAATTGTGTAACCTCTACCTCTCCTGTATTCCACCCCCTCCAGAGGGCATCAAGATCGTAAGGTATGCGGATGATTGCACGATCCTGGCGTCAGGTACCTTCCCTGATGACATCTGTGAGAGACTGAACCCCTATTTAACCGATCTTAGCACCTTTTTCCACTCGAGGAATATGCAGATTTCCGCCACAAAATCTGCAGCCACTCTGTTCACCACATGGACAGCGCAGTTTGGAAGGGAATTGAATGTCGTGGTCGACGGTAGCAGAATTCCGACCACAAACTGCCCCAAAATGTTAGGGGTCACATTCGACACTACTTTCAAGTAATGCGCGCATGCCACAGCTATCTGCGGCAAACTGAAAATTAGGAACAAGGTCCTCAAGTCCCTAGCAGGCAGCACTTGGGGTGCAAATAAAGAAACCTTGTTGACCACATATGGTCCCCGGGATTATGTGATAAGAATTGGAAAAAGATTCAAACCTGTCAAAATGCCGCCCTGAGAACAGCAACAGGTTTCCTCCTCAAGTCTTCGGTGGACCATCTACATGAGGAGGCAAAGAATCTTCCAGTAAAGCAACACAATGCTTTCGTTGCAGTACTTGATTAGGTGTTACCGTGAGAGCCATCCCAATCACCATCTGCTCGCTAGGTCCGATACATTCAGGCATATCAGGTAAGATATTCATACTCTAGAGAGGGAGGTCTAACAATATAGGAGAGAACCACTAGATCAACAGACATATCAAGCAGGTTTAAATAGTATTCACACGGATGCAGTTGCTAAGGCCATAAGCAAATATAGTGTGAATAAAGTCCTCGGAGTACATACCCCATCTATCGCAGCTGAGGAGCGTCAGCTGCCACGACAAACCAGTGAAGTTTTAGCTCAACTACGCTGCCAACTCCTCCGAGAAAGAACTCTAAGCCTCCAATCAATTAAGTGTAGTGAGCATAGGAAACGGACTCTGACTCACTGCTGCTGACAAAAAGTTCTTTAGACACACACTATCACAAGCATGCAAGAGATGCATACCAACTTGGGGGATTTAAAATATAAGACCAAATTTACCGACTGAAGCCTCGAACCTTGCTGATCTGAGACACTACATCAGGAAAATCAATCGGTCGGATGAAAAAACCAAGACCTCTGTAGGGAAATAAATAAATTGGTATCCAACCACAAAAAAAAATATGGCGAAAACAACTAGAGGAATCGGATCCAGGTACAAAAATGTCTGGAACACCATTTGAAACCTCTCAAACTCCAAGCGCACTGACTATATAAAAATAACTTTTGGCGACAACACACCAAAACCCCATCGAAGATAGCAGTTGGCTTTTGCAGGCAATTTGTAGAACACCCGCCAACGCCAAACCACCATAGAAGAAGACTACGCCGAGCTTCCTGTATCCTGAGACCAAATACAGACCCAGCCATCATTATAACTGATAATGTGTTCACAAGTATTAAATCCGCCTACAACTCCACAACAATTGGTCCGAATGGCCTGGCAACGAAGATTCTGAAACACATTTGGCAACATTGTGCAAACCATATTGCATGCACCTTCAACCTTTGTCTCAGCACCTTCGAGGTCCCCGACATGTGGAAGGTCGGAAAAATAGTAGAAATTTCAAAACCTTCGCACATAGGCATCACCCTTGTATCGCCAGTCGTGAAGATCCTCGTGTACATTCTCCTACCCTACCCAACGACCAAGTGCCTGGGCTGAGATAGTGGCCGGGGACGTCGGGAAAAGGAACAAAATACTCAAAGCTGTTGCTAGTAGTACCAGGGAAAAGACAAGGAGACCAGCCTGACCACCTACAAAGCAATATGCCGCTCCCTTATGGAATACGCAGCCATCCATAAGCGACGATGAGAGAAACCTACCTAGAGAGACCAGATCGAAACTATCCCAATATTGCTCTCCTTAATCCTGAGATCCCAGACATGTGTTCTACAGATCTGATACCCAAATCGGATGTAGTGCAAATCTGATATTATCGCTTTACAGGAAGTGCGACGAAATCGGGCGGGCGTAAAGATCAAAAACGATTACGCATGCCATGAAACAAAACATTAACTAGGTGTCGGATTTATAGTAATTCGGAGGCTTAAAAGCCTGGTCTCCAGATTCACTCAAGTTAATGAGAGAATTGCCACAATCCGTATAAAAGAAAATATCTTTAATATCAGTCTCATCTGTGCCCATGTCCCGATCGAAGAGAAAGAAGAACAAATCAAGCATATATTATACCAGCGCCCAGAGAGAGAATATTACCTCGGCCATGACATTAAGATTGTTGTAGAAGATAATGCCCAAATTGGGAGATAAAATATCTAATGTCTCACGGCCGGCAAGTTCGGCCTTCCTTCACGGAATAAGGCTAATCACTTTTGTAGCAGCTAAAAACATGGTGGCGAACAGCACGAGGCTCCAACACCTCGACATACACAATCCCAAGTGGGTGTCCCCAGATGGGGAAACCAGATAGACCATGTTGGGATAGACGAAAGATATGCTTCCAGTGTTTTAGATGTCCAATCAATTCTGGGAGCGAACATCGATTCAGACCATTTCCTTGTAGCAGCCAAGTTACGCACTAGTCTATGTCTGAAAGCTGCAGATAGTTCAAGCATAATCCGCACAACTTAACCACTTGCTGGAAGACGTCATACCTTGCCCACAGTGGCAAAGAAATGTCCATTGTCATCAAACTGCCGCAAAAAGTACGAAAAACCACCACCTAAATATGGTTACTGAAGTAAGGATACTGAATTCAGAAGGAAGAAGAAAGAGCAGGAAAATGTGGACGGGATAAACTGGAGATGTTCAGGAGTCACAATGAAGTCCGAAAACTTTACCAGAGTGTAAAACACCAGATTGAAGGGAATGGCAAATTCTACTGCAAAGATGATGAAGATTGCCTGGTAGCTGATACATATAGCAAACTGAGTATCTGGAAGGAGCATTTCATCTTTTGGTATCGAATATGGGAAGAACCAATCCTAAGCGACGACATTGAGTGTTTACCACCTAACCAACATGAGGTCAAGACAACAAATAATCGGATGAAGAACAATAAAGCAGCAGAAGCTGATAGGTTACCTACCGAACTGTTCAAGACCAGTGGCGACATACAGATTAGCAAAAGTCGGCTGGAGGAATGATATGTCTCGTGCACAAGAAAGGCAAGACAAGACGTTTTGTGCCATAAACAGCGGTATAAGACTCCTACCCATTGTGCTGTCGGGCGTATTCCGTGAACTGCTAAAACATATGGTTAATGGAATGATCGGGCCATACCAATGCGTCTTTAGACCTTGGAAATCTACAATAGACCAAACCTTCAAACTACACCAAATCACACAGAAGACCTATAAAAATGAGATCGAAACATACCACCTGTCCGTCGACTACAAGGCCGCTTTCGACAGCCTTTAATGGGAGTGAACCAAGCCATGTCTTAGTTTGGTATTCCAGCAAAATTAATCACGGTGCGCCTGAACCAACTTTAAATGGAAGGTGCTTTCATCTGGGAAGTTTTTGCGGATTCTGAAACTACAATGTCCATAGATGAGAAAATTCAAAAAGAAATCGCCAAAGCGCTTTTAAATAAATCGCGATCAAAGTTGACATTTTTAGAGTTTTTTAGGGATTCACGATTATACTTGGAAACTGCAAGTTCTATCGAAATGGTTTCAACCAGAATAGGCCTTGCCACAGAACAGTGATACAGTCAGCCATGCTAAGTTGGATTTTCTAGGATGTGTAGGGCAGTTTTATTGTTTAAAATATTGAGTCACTATATGTGTGATCGCCAGTCTAAGATGGAACTCTGAAACAAGAATTCCAAACCCTCCAGAGTGGGACAGGGAGTTCCCGGAATGGGTTAACCTCAATCTTTCTGCAATTCCAAGCACTCTCGACGGCATTGACGTTAGGTCTCACCGTTGATAACATTTGTGCCAGACTAAACGCATATCTCATTGATCTGGTTGACATCTTCCACGCAAGTAATCTGAAAATATCCGACACTAAGACAACAGCCACACTGTTGACCACTTGGACAGTGGAAATGAAGCTCCCACTGAATGTGCAATAATTCCGACCACTAACTACCCCATAGTCCTGGGGGTCACATTCGACAGCTTGTACAAGTCGTCACGCATGCAACACCGATCTGCGATAAGATGGGAGGTAGGAACAAGGTCCTCGTCGGTCTAGGGTAAGCTATGCGGTGCCAGTGTGGCTAAGTCACGTAAGTATCACGTAAGTGATATCAGGGATATAGCCAGAAGTGCATCTCGACACCGTTTCAGAGGGGGTGGTCTCAACGGACAAAATTTGAACTTTTGCAAGTAAAATATACAAAAAAATCGAAATCGAGGGGAATACCCAATGGAACAAGTAAAAAAGTATCAGTCGGCTTTGCCGACAGAGATTGAAACAATTTTTTCCCAAAAAACGCATGTTTAGGGAGTTTTAAAAATTTTGGGCGTTTGAACTGACGAAAATGTTGATTAGGATTAGAGATCAAAAGCTTTTCGGAGGAGATACTAAAAAGAATGGATCTCCAGCCACTACATATGGTACCATAGGGGATTTTTACCACTTCAGGGATGTTTGCTCAAGAATTATGGACTTGCCCCTGAAACAACTTTTACCATCGCAATTGAGGCAGCGAATGCAAGGCGCTTCAACAAAAATCAAAGTGATTCGAAAGCAGGTCTTAAGGTGAACATGTTTCCGAAATTTTGTGTGGGAGGTACCGGATGGAGTGGACAAATATAGGTCATATTTGAACCTGATCTATATCTGGTAGATATATTAGGATGTGTAAAGTATGGTCCAATTCGGCCACTCTCTTCAAGAGTTATCGTACGCACAATTTTTCCGAACATTTTTGCATTTTTGTGGGGAAGGTACCTGAAGGAGTGGACCGAAATGGCTTATCTTCGAATTTAAACTCTGTTTGGACAAAATATTACCAAGGCCAAACTATGGACGAATCGGCAGACCTGTTCGAGAGTTATTTTGCCCTCCAACCTCCTCACACGGTGTCATAGGGGTTTTTTTGCAACTTTTAGGCTATTTTCTCAGGAAGTATGGACTTGCCCCTGATGAAACTTATACCGTCGTATGGAGGGCAGTGAATACAAGTTGCTAAAGCAAAAATCAAAGTGATTCGAGAGATGGTCCTAAACTGAACTTTTCCAAATTTTTGTGTGGGAGGTACCCGACGGAGTGGACCGATTGAGTCCATATTAAATCCTGATCTAAGTCTGGTACACGCTCCACGATGGACAAAGTATGGACCAAATCGGTTACTCCCTTCAAGAGTTATCGTGCGCACAAATTTTCCGAACATTTTCGAACTTTTGTGGGGGAGGTACCGGAAGGAGTGGACCGATATAGCTCATCTTCGAACTTAAACTAAGTTTGGGCAAAATATTACGAAAGTCAAAATTTGAACCGAATCGGTTCATCCGTTCGAGAGTTATCGTGCGCTCCAGCCAGCCAGACAGACTGACGGACGGACATTGCTCAATCGACTCCAAATTGCCTGAAACACATTTCGTCCAAACATACTTGGGGTCTAAAACCATTATTTCGATGAGGCACATTTTGCCCGTATGAAAGTGTATATACCCTCGTTAGCATAAATGCTGAGGGTATAAAAACTTGCAAACTTGCCAGAATTCAGCCCAGAAAACAGTAATAGGTAATCTCCTTATGTCTTCAGTGGACCATTTACATGTCTAAGACCTTACCGGTGTATCGATACAGCAAGATGTTGTCGATGCAATATCTGCTTGGACATTATAGACAAGACCATCTAAACCACCTTCTAGTGGATAGGTACCCCCAGGCAGGAAAGATCTTCTCGATCTACAGAGGGAGGTTTAAAGATACAAAAGAGAACATCTAGATCAACTGGCTTATCAGGCAGGTTTGATGGTTATTCATAATGATGCAGTCGCCGAGGTTATAAGAGCCTATCATATGAATACCGTCCTCGGATATCACCTACCATCCGTGGCAGTGGAAAGCAGCAGCTGCCTGGACAACGATATTTGTTTTTTTGCGCAACTGAGATCCGGTTGGTGAAGCCGCCTCAATTCTTACTGGGCCAGGATTGTTGGCACAACGCAGAACATCTACCCAGACCACCTAACTTCACTCTCATTATGGACCAATCGTACCCAGATGGAATCGTTTTTGATCTTGGAGTTGGAAGAAGAGCCGAACATAAAAAATATAGTAGCTGCTACAACAACAACTCCAAGTTGTTTGAAACTGATTTGGTTAAAACATTCTTCCGAACCGGAGACCTTATTTCTACGAGGCACATTTTTATACCCTCCTCCATAATATGGAAGGCGCTCATGCTCCCACTGAAGAAAAGGACGAAAGACCAAAGATATATTTTACGAGTGCCTAGAAGAAACTTATGACAGTTGCCCTGCCCATGACATTAAAATTATACTAGGCGATTTTAATGCCAAAATTGGAAAGGAGAATATCTTTCGATAGGATGCAAACACATCGATAGGATGCAAACACAACAGATAGCCACAGCATATTCCACTCAACTGGTCCAACTGCTTAATCAAAGCACTCCTCGTTCCGATAACATATCAGGACAATGGCAAAACATTGCCCACTCCATGCAAACAGCCGAAAAATCAGTACTTGGATACCAAAGACCTCCACCACGGAATCCATGGTATGGCCAGGAGTTTCGCGCTGCTACCGAAGGGAAAAATGCGGCATATAGGGCTACTTTACAATCAGTAGCAACGCGTAGCGCACGATAGAGGTATCCGCAGGAAAGAGAGAGAGAGATGGAAAAGCGGGAGTGTGGAAAAATCAAGATGTACAGGAGCCAGAATGAAGTCCGAAAATTCTACCAAAGAGTGAAACATCAAACAGATGGCTTTGGTACAGGCACATCCTGCTGTAGAGACCAGCAAGGTAATCTGGTAATAGATACAGATAGCGTGATCAGGATATGGAAGGAACATTTCTCCAATCTGCTGGTATCCAATAGTAGCGAAGTCGACGAAGATACCACAGATCCAATCCCAAAAGATGGTATTGAATGTATACCACCCGGCCAAGATGAGCTAAAGACAGCAATAAACCGGCTGAAGAATAAAAAGGCAGCAGGAGCTGATGGCCTACCAGCCGAGCTGTTCAAAACTGGAGGCGACACGCTGATAAGGTGTATGCATCAGCTAGTTAGCTCCATCTGGCAGGAAAAACGCGTACCCGACGATTGGGACCTGAGCATCCTGTGTCCCGTCCATAAGAAAGGAGATAAGACTTTATGCTCCAACTATAGGGGCATAAGTCTTCTCCCTATCGCCTACAAGATAGTGTCAGGGATATTGTGCGAACGACTAAAGCCCATGGTCAACGAAATAATTGGACCATACCAATGCGGCTTTAGACCTGGCAAGTCCACCATTGTCCAGATATTTACCCTGCGGCAAATCCTGGAGAAGACCCAAGAGATGCAAATCGACACCTACCACCTTTTTGTCGATTATAAAACAGCCGTCGACAGCCCGCTACGTTCAAAGGTATTCCAAGCAATGTCTGAATTTGGCATCCCCGCAAAGCTCATTCGGCTTTGTAAAATGACACTAACTGACACAAGATCTTCAGTTAAAATAGGAAAGAACCTCTCCGAAGAGTTTTATACCAAAAGAGGTTTCAGGCAAGGAGACTGTAGGTCGTTGTCTTCATATAGCCCCCATAGAACGGTACCTACCGATTTTCGGTATTTTGAAGGTTGTGGGATCAATCTCTCATCGAAATGCTTAAAATTTGGTATTTATTTTTCGTTGGGGGTATAAACATTTTCACCTGTAATTTTTCGATATAGGTCCACGTGTTCATATAGGCCCCATAGAACTGGTACCTTCCGATTTTCGGTATTTTAAAGTGAAATGAGTGAAATTTAGTAGTTAGTCCTCGCTGAGGGTATAAAACTTTCCATTTGAAAGTTTTCGGTATAGGTCCACGCCTTTCTGTAGCCCCCATAGAACGGTACCTTCCGATGTTCGGTATTTTGAAGGTTGCGGCGTCAATATCGCACCGACATGGCAAAAATTTGGTATTTAGTCTTCGTTGGGACTATACAACTTTTCACCTGAAATATGTCGGTATAGGTCCAGGCCTTTTTATAGCTCCCATAGTAAGATACCTCCCGATTTTCGGTATTTTGAGGGTTGTGGGCTCAATCTCCCATCGAAATATCTGAAATTTGGTATTTCGTCTTCGTTGTGGGTATACAACATTCCACCTGAAATTGATAGGAATATACCCACGTCTTCATATAGCCCCCATAGAACGGTACCTTCCGATGTTCGGCATATTGAAGCTTTTAGCTTTATTATCACACCGAAATGGCTGAAATTTGATATTTAGGCTTCGTTTAGAGTATACAACTTTCCACCTGAGATATGTCGGTATAGGTTTACGCCTTCCTATAGCCACCATAGAACGGTACCTCATTTTGAAGGTTGTGGCTGAAATTTGGTATTTGATTTTCCATGGGAGTATAAAATATTTCAAAAGAGAATTATCGGTATAGGTCCATAATCGGTATAGGTCATATAACCCCGTAGCAAAATAGCTGAAATTTGGTATTTTGTCTTTGGGAATTTTGGGTATTTTTAAGGTTATGGCCACAACATCCAACAAAATGGCTAAAATTTGGTATTTTGTTTTGGGGCTTTTCCCCAGAAATTTATCAGTATAGGTCCATGTTTTGATATAACCCTATGGTACCGACCTTCCTGCCTCTCTAAAGCTATCTATCCGGCAAATTTTCCACATTTCTTTCCAGGATGACCACAATAGACCATAAGTTTAACGAGTGAAGTGGCTGTCATAAAAGCTCTATACGGCCCTTAACTTAATTTTTTTTATAAAAATCATCTTGTACTCACCTCTGTTAAAATAATTAAACCAAAGACGGCAAAAAATGCTATCACAATTAGGAAACTCATGCCGGTACGTTCTCGGGTACCCCAATTATGTTTCTTGTTACGTTTCGAGGAAGACGACAGAGACATGGAAAAGCGGCTACCCGAACTGCTGCTGCCACCAGCTCCATGACCATGATGGTGATGACCATGGCCATGATGATGATAGTGTTGATGATGTTGTTTGGAATCTCCGCTCAATTTAGTGTACTTCATTGTTGTTGTTGTTGCTACTTATCACAATTTAAATGAAAGGAATTTTTCAATATTTCCTTTGGTTTCTTAAGGATTCAGAAAGGTGTTTTAGTAATTATGGCCTTGCATACTTGTAATGGAGCCCCCCAAAAATTCGAAGTTAATGCTCGTACTGAAATTACAAATTTGTTGAGGGGGGCTCCGCAGGCTATGTGGAGATATATTAATCTTCAAAGTTTAGGGAAATTGTGAAAATTTATCTTTAAAAATTGTTTATCTTTGTTTGTTTGGTATTCAACCAAATTTGTGTCTAGGGAACCGCTTGCTGCAAACGCCACCTCCTTCCTGGCTTTGTTGATAAACAAAAAGTAATGCGTGTTTTTGTTGTTTCCTTGTTTTTATTACTCTCTCTCTGTTTGTCCTTGTCCTCCGTGCTTTGTTTTGCTCCACCACACCACGTCACAACAGCAACAACAATGGCATGCAACAATTGTTCCCGGCTGTTCTAGAATTGAGTTATGGACTCCGACTGTCACAAATGCCGGTTTGTTTTGGGTTGTTATGGTGAGCGAGAGCGATGACGCTTTTTGGTAAACAGGTGTTTTTTGCCGTTTACTTTTTGTTGTCGATTTTCGTAACTTTTACTAGTTCTCTGAGTAAATGTGCTTAATCTCTCGTTCTCTCTCTTTAGGGCTCTCACAGGATATTTTTGGATGTGTATATGAAAAATCAATAACACCCTTATTTGGTTGTCCACCGATTGATGGTTTTTTGAGGTTTCATCATTTCATGGCATTTTTGTTAAATTAACTTTTGCTTAAAAGCTATTCACTTTTCGTTAAAGGGCGCAGGGGGTCTCACTTTAAATAAAATTTTATTTTTTCAAATTTTCACTGAATTCTTTTTCGATTCCGTTTCAATTACTTTTCAATTAAGACAATTTCTGGTTATCAATTACAACTTCATTAAGAACTTCCTGTTCAGTATCTCTGAACCATTTTTTTGCCAATTTTTTCAACTTCCTTGATTATTTGGGACACCACAGATTCTTATTCAATTCAATATCAATTTTCAATAAAATATTTCTTAAATTTTTCTTCTTCTATTTACACAATCAATATTCTTTTGATTAAGGACTTGATTTTTACCACTTCTAAAATCTATTTTTGTTTGTTCAAAATTTTTTTGATTGTTTTCGTTTTTGTCTCAACACACTTCTCACTTTGTCTAGAAATTTTCATCAACTGTCAGAATGCTTCTTTTCGCTTCAACAGTTTTCTTTTGACTTGCAAAGGATGACAACCACAAGTCGAATTTGGGGCATGCGCTGCATGTCCTTGTTGTGAGAGGAGTTGGTGTTACCAGTTCAACATATGCAAAGTTTAGCTGTTAAAAACGCTAAAAGGCAACACTGAAACAAAACTGGATTTTTATTTTTTCAAGGACCAACTACTATTAGGCGTGGATTTTAAAACGAAAATTTGTCAACAACAAAAATACCATTAGCAGTGGATTTTTAGACAAAATTTTTTCAACATTGGGTGTGGATATTAAACAAAAGTTCGGAAATGTTCGGAAAATTTGTGCGCCCGATAACTCTTGAAGGCAGTAACCGATTTGGTCCATACTTTGCACATCGTGAAATTTCTACCAGACTTAGATGAGGTTCCAATATGGACTCAATCGGTACACTCCTTCGCGTACCTCCTACACAAAATTTCGGAAAAGTTCAGATTAGGACCTGCTCTCGAATCGCTTTTTTGTTGTAGCAGCTTGTATTCATGTATTTTGTGCAAACTTAGTTTAAGTTCAAAGATAAGCCATGTCGGTCCACTCGTTCAGGTATCATCCCCACAAAAGTTCAAAAATGTTCGGAAAAATTGTGCTGACGATAACTCTTGATGAAAGTGACCGATTGTGTCAATATTTTACACATCATATTATATCTACTAGATATAGATATGGACTATATTTGTACACTCCTTCGGGTACCTCCCACACAAAATTTTGGATAAATTCACTTTAAGACCTGCTCTCGAATCACATTGATTTTTGTTGAAGCAACTTGCATTCGCTGCCTAAATTACGACAGTGAAAGTTTTTCAGGTTCAAGTCCATACTTCTTGAGAAAACAGCCCGAAAGTTATAAAAAAAACCCATATGGCACTATATGTAGTGGCTGGAAAGCTCGAACCGAGTACTGCGTTCGTCCACACCTTGCATAGTGTAATATTTCCTCGAATATTAGAAGAAATTAGAAGGTGGTACTTATAGTTCCACTCCTTCCACAAAAGTTCGACAATATTTGCGAAAATGGTACGCGCGATTTCTCATAGACGTAGCAACCGATTTGGTCCAAACTTTGGATATCTAAATATTATCGAAACTTAGTTTATGTTCAAATTTTGGCCCTATCTGTCTAATCCTTGTGGTACCACCCACACAAATGTTCAACATTTTTTTGTGGTTCGAGGATACTTTGGACATTTTTACCGTAGGTTTTCCTAGTGACCCTGTTTACGGGCCTATCTATTAATATCCCCCAAAATTTATGAGCTTTAATCCATCCATACTCCCAAAATTTTGAAAACCCCTTTAAATACATAAGGTTTTTGGGGAACAAAGTATTTCAATCCACACAGGCTGAGGGTATATCTCTGTCGGCAAAGCCGACTGATACTTTGTTACTTGTTCAACAACCAAAAACCATCAGGCTTGGATTTTTAAGCAAAATTTGTATAACAACCAAAAGGCCATAGACTTGTATTTTAGACAAAATTGTTTCATCGTAGATTTTTAGATCAATTTTTCAACAACTAAATTACCAAAGACTTGAATTTTTATACAAAATTTTTTCATCAACCAAACTTCTATGAGGCTTGGTTTTTTACATTTTTTTCAACAACCAAAGGACCTTGGTCTTGGATTTTAAACAAAATGTTTTCAACAACCAAAAGACCATTAGTCGTGGATTGTTAAACAAAATTTTTTCAACAACCAACAACCATTTGTCGTGGATTTTTAAACAAAATTTCTTCAACAACCAAACCACCATTTTTAGATAAATTTTTTTCAACAACCAAAATACCATTTGGCGTGGATTTTTATACAAAATTGTTTCAACAACCAAACAACCATTTGCCGTGGATTTTTAAACAACATTTTTTCTGCAACCAAAAGCCCATTAGTTGCAGATTTTTAAACAAAAGTTTTTCAACAACCACACCACCATTAGCCGTGGATTTTTAAACAATATTTTTTCAAGCACCCAAAGGCGTGGATTTTTAAACAAATTTTTTTACAACCAAACGACCATTAGACGTGGATTTTTAGACAAATTTTTTTGAACAACCAAAGGACTATTAGTCGTGGATTTTTAAACAAAATGTTTTCAACAACCAAAATACCATTAGTCGTGGGTTTTAAACAACATTTTTTCAACAACAAAAAAACCGTTAGGTGTGGACTTTTGAACAAAATTTTTTCTATAACCAAACGACCATTAGACTTGAATTTTTAAACAATTTAAAGAAAACAAAAAACAATTATTTGTGGATTTTTAAACAACATTTTTTCAAAAACCAAACCACCATTAGTCGTGGATTTTTAAACAAAATTTGTTCAATATCCAAAAAAATTTTAAAGATTTTTTTACCAACCAAACAAACGATCATTAATCGTGGATTTTTAGATGAAATTGTTTCAACAACCAACAACCAAAAGACCATTAGACGTGGATTTTTAAACAAAATTTTTTCAACAACAAAACAATCATTTGCCGTGGATTTTAAAACAACGTTTTTTCAACAACCAAAACCCCATTCATTTGTCGTGGATTTTTAGGAAAAATATTTTCAACAACCAAAAGACCATTAGGCGTGTTTTTTTTAAACAAAATTTTTCAACAATGACCATTAGTCGTGGATTTTTAAACAAAATATTTTCAATAACCAAAAGACCATTAGGCGTGTATTTTTACACAAAATTTTTTCAACAACCAAAATATCATAAGCCTTTGATTTTTAAAAAAAATGTTTTCAACAACCACACAACCATTAGGCGTGGATTTTTAAACAAAATTTTGTCAACAACCAAAATAACATTATGCATAGATTTGTAAACAATATTTTTTCAAGGACTAAATACAATGATCATCCCACAACCAAAAGACCAATAGTCGCGGATTTTTAAACAAATTTTTTCAATAACCAAACGACCATTAGTCGTTTATTTTTAATCAATTTTTTTTTTTCAACAACCAAACGAAAATTGTTCGTTGATTTTTAGACAAAATTTTTTCAACAACCAAAGACCATTAGGAGGGATTTTTAAACAAAATTTTGTCAACAACCAAAAGAACATTAGGCGTGTATTTCTAAATAATTTTTTTCAACAACCATAAGACCATTAGTCGTAGATTTTTAAACAAAATTTTTCAAGGACCAAAATGCCATTATGTTTGGACTTTTTAAACAAAACTTTTTTCAACAACCAAAAGACCATTAGGCATAGATTTGTAAACAATATTTTTTCAAGGACTAAAATAGCATAAATACAAGGATCATCCCACCATTAGAATACAAGGATCGCCCCACAACCACCAGATTTTTAAACAATCTTTTTTCAAGCACACAAATCCATTGGGCGTGGATTTTTAAACAGTATATTTTCAAGCACGCAAAGAACATTAAGCGTGGATTTTTAAACAATATTTTTTCAAGCACAAAAAGTCCATTTGGCGTGTATTTTTAAACAATATTTTTTCAAGCACCCAAAGACCATTAGGCGTGTATTTTTAAACAATATTTTTGGAAGCACCCAATAACCATTAGTCGTGTATTTTTATACAATATTTTTTGAAGCACCCAATAACCATTAGGCGTGTATTTTTATACAATATTTTTTCAAGTTCCCAAAGACTATTAAGCATGGATTTTTAAACAATAATATTTCTCGCACCCAATGGTCTTTGGCGTGGATTTTTAAACAATATTTTTTCCCGCACCCAATGGTCTATGGCGTGGATTTTTAAACAATATTTTTTCAAGCACCCAAAGACCATTAGGCGTGGATTTTTAAACAATATTTTTTCAAACACAAAAAGTCCATTGGGCGTGGATTTTTAAACAGTATTTTTTAAAGCACCCAAAGACCACTAGGCGTAGATTTTAAACAGTATTTTTTCAAGCATCTAAAGACACTAAGGCTTTTATTGTAAAACAGTATTTTTTGAAGCACCCACAGACCATTAGGCGTGTATTTTTGAACAAAATTTTTTCAAGCACAAAAAGTCAATTTGCCGTGGATTTTTATACCCTACTCCACTATGTGGGGAAGAAGCCTATTGATTTTGGTGATTGTCGGATAATATTTAGGGGTCGGAAAGGGCAAAAAACTTAGGTGGATAAAATGACAACGTGTTTTTCCAAAGCGAATATATCAGCTTCTATATGGGGTATACCAAAAGCAAAACCTGACAATGAAAGTAGAAAATATCGCCTTTCTAATGATGTAAAGTAGGTTCTCGTAGGTGATTAAACAACGAAGATATGACAATAGTAGCAAATAAACCCCCAATTTTCATTTTTGCGATTTTAATTATAATGACGAATATCACAGCTTTGGTTGGAAACTTTCCAAAAGCAAAGCCTGACTATGAAAGTAGAATATCCCATCTTTACAATGATGCAAACTAGGTCGGCATAGGTGACGGAGATATCGCAATAGTCGGTAATACATCCCATTTTTCCATTTTTTTGGAAATCACGCTACAGGTCTCAATTGTGATCGGATCGTCACGAAATTTCGAGGGTAAGTGGGGGTTTCACAGGAGAAGAAGCCTATTGATTTTGGTCATGGTCGGATAATATTCAGGGGTCGGAATGGGCAAAAAACTTATTTGGAGAAAAAGTCAACATTTTATTCCAAGGCAAATATCTCAGCGTCTATAAGGGGCATACAAAAAGCAAAACCTGGCGATGAAAGTAGAAAATATCACCTTTTCATCGATGTAACGTAGGTTGTCGTAGGTGGTCAAAAAACGAAGATATCGCATTAGTCGCTAATAGAACCCAACTTTTCATTTTTTCGATTTTAATAATAATGACGGATGTCACACCTTTGGTTGGGGACCTTATAAAAGCAAAGCCTGACTAAGAAAGTAGAAAATAGCATATTTAAAATTATGCAAAGTAGGTTGGCGTAGGTGGTCAAATAATAGAGATATCGCAATAGTCGGCAATGCATCCCTTTTTCCACTTTTTCTGCAATCACACTACAGGTCGGAATTTTGATCGGATCATCACGAAATTTTCTCACAGAGATAGAAGCCTATTGATGTTGGTGATGTCGATAGTAGTCAAATATAAAATTAAATATTAATTATTTTGGTTCAGTTCGCCTTAAGTCATTTGGTATAAAAGCCAGATAGGTGAAAACTTTCGTATCTCCCTAAAAGAAATGTTTTCGAGTTAAAAGATTGTGCACAGAGGTAGTGGTGTAGGGTATCACATAGTCGGCCCCGTACCGACTATAACCTTTTCTCACTTGTTAAACAATATTTTTAAGCACCCAATAACCATTAGGCGTGGATTTTTAAACAAAATTTTTTCAACAACCAAAATACCATTAGGAGTGGATTTTTGGACAAAATTTCTTCAACAACTAAACGAAAATTTGTCGTGGATTTTTTGACAAAATTTGTTCAACAACCAAGAGACAATTACGCGTGAATTAAAAAAAATCAAAACCAAACGAAAATTTGTAGTGGATTTTCAAACAAAATTTGTCAACAACCAAGAGACAATTACGCGTAAATTAAAAAAAAACAAGTAAAAAAGTATCAGTCGGCTTTGCCGACAGAGATATACCCTCAGCCTGTGTATATTGAAAAAAATTTTCCCAACATACGTATGTATTTAGGGGGTTTTAAAATGTTTGGATATTTGAACCGACAACAATGTTGATTAGGATTAAAGTACAAAAGTTTTGCGGAGGAGATACTAAAAGGAATGGATCGACATTGACCGTTATGGAAGTGGATCTCCAGCCACAACATATGGTGCCTTAGGATGTTTTTACACTCTTCAGGCTGTTTGCTCAAGAAGTATGGACTTGCCCCTAAAAAAACTTTTACCATCGTAATTGAGGCAACGAATGCAAGTTGTCTCAACAAAAATCAAAGTGATTCCATAGCACGTCTTAAAGTGAACTTATCCGAAATTTTGTGTGGGAGGTACGGCATGGAGTGGACAAATATAGTCCATATTTGAACCTGATCTATATCTGGTAGATGTATTAGGATGTGTAAAGTATAGACCAATTTGGCAGCTACCTTCAAGAGTTACCGTACGAACAATTTTTCCGAACATTTTGGAACTGTTGTGGGGGAGGTACCTGAAAGAGTGGACCGATATGGCTTATCTTCAAACTTAAACTATGTTTGGACAAAATTTTACTAAGGCCAAATTTTGGACCGAATCGGCAGTTCCGTTCGAGAGTTATCTTGCGCTTCAACCACCTCACACGGTGTCATAGGGTTTTTTTCCAACTTTCAGGCTATTCTCTCGGGAAGTATGGTTTTGCCCCTGCTGAAACTTGTACCGTCGTATGGAGGGCAGTGAATACAAGCTGCTAAAACAAAAATCATAGCGATTCGAGAGCTGGCCCTACACTGAACTTTTCCGAAAATTTGTGTGGGAGGTACCCCAAGGAGTGGACCGATTGAGTCCATATTGAAACCTTATCTAAGTCTGGTACACGCTCCACGATGGGCAAAGTATGGACCAAATCGGTTACTCCCTTCAAGAGTTATCGTGCGCACAAATTTTCCGAACATTTTCGAACTTTTGTGGGGGAGGTACCGGAAGGAGTGGACCGATATAGCCCATCTTCGAACTTAAACTAAGTTTGGGTAATATATTACGAAAGCCAAAATTTGAACCGAATCGGTTTATCCTTTCTAGAGTTATCGTGCGCTCCAGCCAGCCAGACAGACAGACAGACAGACGGACGGACATTGCTCAATCGACTCCAAATTGTCTGAAACACATTTCGTCCAAACATACTTGGGGTCTAAAGCCATTATTTCGATGAGGCACATTTTGCCCGTATGAAAGTGTATATACCCTTCATAGCCTAAAGGCTGAGGGTATAATCAACAACCAAACGAAAATTTGTAGTGGATTTTTAAACAAAATTTGTCAACAACCAAACGAAAATTTTGTCGTGGAGTTTTGGACAGAATTTGTTCAACAACCAAAATACCATTAGTCGTGAATTAAAAAATTCAACAACCAAACGCACATTAGGCGTGGATTTTTAGACAACATTTTTTCAACAACCCACGACCATTGGGCATGGATTTTTAAAAAAAATTTTCAACAACCAAACGAAAATTAGTCTTAGATTTTTAGAATTTTTCAACAACCACACGATCATTAGTTGTGGATTTTTGATTAAATTTTTTTCAACAACCAAACGAAAATTGTTCGTGTATTTTTTGACAAAATTTTTTCAACAACCAAAGAATATTAGATGTCGATTTTTAAACTAAATTTTTTCAACAACCAAAACATCATTAGCCTTAGATTTTTAAACAAAATTTTGTCAACAACGACACGACCATTAGGCTTGGATTTTTAAAAAAATGTTGTTCATCAACCAATCGAAAATTAGTCGTGGATGTTTAGACAAAATTGATTCAAGAACCAATGACCATTAGCCCTGGATTTTTAAACAAAAATTTTTCAACAACCAAAAGGCCATTAGGCGTGTATTTTTAAACAAAATTTTTCCAACAACCAAAAGATCATCAGCCTTGGATTTTTAAACAACATTTTTTCAACAACCATAACACAATATGCGTAGATTTTTAAACAATATTTTTCAAGGACAAAAATGTAATTAGGTGTGGATTTTTTAACAATTTTTTTTTTCGACAACCAAAAGAACATTAAGCGTACATTTGTAAGCAATATTTCTTCAAGGTCTAAAATACCATTAGACGTGGATTTTAAAAAAGTTTTTTCAACAACCAGAAGACTATTAGGCGTGGATTTTTTTAACAACGAGAAAAATTAGGCAACATTATTTCAAGAACCATTATCCGTAGATTTTTAAACAAAATTTTTTCAAGCACCCAAATACCATTTGGTGTGGATTTTTAACCCACTTAGCGCCGAGAAAACTTAAACTGTTTTAAGCATTTTTTAAAAAATAACTTTTTTCTCTAAAACGTATAGTTTTCCTGCAATCGGGCCTTCTTTTAAAAGGGGCAAAAACTTAGGAGGGTAATATTGGTGTATCCTTACATGCCAATCCCTTGCTTTTTGATTGAGAAAATACTCTTACTATATTCCTAACTGAACTTTATATGATGATTATATGATTAAATTTTTATCGCATCATTTTTCATCAAAAGTCGAAAATTACAAAAAAGTCGATTTTTATACGCTCCACCATAGGATGGGGGTATATTAAGTTTGTAACTACTCGAAATAATCATTGTAGACCCCACAAAGTATATATATTCTTGATCAGCGTGCAATTCTACATCGATATAGCCATGTCCGTCCGTCTGTCCGTCTGTGGAAATCACTCTAGCGTCCGAACGGATTGACGTAGGTTGATGAAATTTTGGGAAAATATGTTATATTTACGTAGGACTTTTGGTATTGAAAGCGGGCTATGTAGGTCCACGCTTTCGTATAGCCCCCATACAAAATGATATTTGGCCCATTTTACCACTGAATTGGTTATAATTTGGTACTTTGTGTCTCCAGAGGCCAAAAAATATTCCTACCAAAGTTGGGTTATATAGGTCCACGTTTTGGTATAGCCCCCATATAAGGCCCCATATAAAGTACGCGTCATTTTAATATATGTTGAATGTATTAGACCCATTTGACCACAGAATTGGTTGTAATTTGGTATTTTGTGTCTTCAGAGGCCAGAAAACATTCCTACCAAAGTTGGGTTATATAGGTCCACGTTTTGGTATAGTCCCCACATAAGACCCCTTATAAAGTACGCGTCATTTTAATATATTTTTAAGTATTAGACCCATTTGACCAAAGAATCGGTTGTAACTTTGTATTTTGTGTTTCCAGAGGCTAAGACACATTTCTACCATAAAATGTTTATATAGGTCCACGTTTTGATATAGCCCCCATAATACAATATCTCCCGATTTTCGAAATTTTGAACGTTTTAGCCTCATTATCACACCGATATGGCTGAAATTTGGTATTTAGTCTTCTTTAGGCGTATAAAACTTTCCCCCAGAAATTTGTAGGTATAGGTCCACGCCATCATATAGCCCCCATAGAACGGTACCTTCCGAATTTCGGTATTTTGAAGGTTGTGGCCACATTAATTTACCGAAATGGCTGAAATTTGTGGTGGAGGGTATAAAAAGTTCGGCCCGACCGAACTTAACGCTTTTCTTACTTGTTTTGTTTAGCTTGGGTTTTAGACCAATTGCGTGGAAATGCGTAGATCAAATGAAGCGTTATGAGCGTGAAATGATAGATAACACACAATACTTTAACAAAATGCAAAAAAACCCACAAAAATATTCGAAAAAACCAGAGTTTTACGTCAATTTTTGCAACCATTTTTTGTGGCGTTTAAACGACCAGTGGCTTTATCGGGGTTAAACAATATATTTTCAAGCACTTAAAGACTAGTGTTGCATAGTTCCGGAACGAAATAGTTCCAAGGAACTATTCCGGACAAGGAACTTTTGCAACTATATCCAGCTCTTGCTTTTATATAGTTCCTCTAGTTCATATAGTTCCTTTCGTTATTTTAACGTTGCTGTTTATTCGCTGCAATTTATTTATTTTTATGTAAATTCATCCACAAAGCCATGAAAACAATTCGGTCTCGGAACTACTTGGAACGACGGAAACAAAAATAACTATAAAAGAGAAAGAACTTGTTAAAATATAGGCATTCCTAATAAAGTTTCCGTATGATTTTTATTTTATTTATCTAAAATAGAATTAACAATATTAAATATTATAGACAATTGCTCTGTTCTAGAACCTGCAAGAATCTACTAATTTTTACTACGATAACAATTTTCCCTTTATGTTATCGAAGAAAATAGTAAAAATTAGTAGATTCTTGCAGTTCGGGAACAGACCAAATGTCTTAGAACATGTGTATGCAGACTTAGCTTTTTTGTTTGTTTTAAAACTTGGGCGATTTTAAGTTATTTATTCTGCTACGTCTTTGTCACGTAACAGCTGTGAAATAACCGCAAAACAAGCTGCAGGGTACAAAATTGATGCTCAACCAAATTTCGGTTTTTTTTTTTGCAAAAAATAAACTTATCAAAATTGATTAATTAGCGTATTTTTAGATTATTCTGCATATTTTTGCAAACAAGTACAGAAAACTGTGTACAGATTCTAAAATGAAATCTTGCTGAAATCGGTTAAATTTTAGAGGGAAATTTGGAGAAGTCGGTAAACGGTAAACGTTAGAAAACTTCGTAAAATATCTAATAGCACAGGCCTCGGCAAAAAATTTTTAGGGACACACAACATGGCAAACAGTTATTTGACATCGTCATTTTACTTCTTTAATAATATCCTCATTAAATATCTCACAAGCCAACATCTAGCGACCTTTAAGCTGCTTATAAATCCAACAACAAATATACAAACAACAATAGAAAATGTATACAACCCACACATTATGGTAGACAATTGTTTGACCTCATCGTCAATACCACCACCATTGTCGATGAATTGTCTGATTTAACCAGATATGATGACGTTTATCATTTGACGATAGTTGCCGTTTAACTGCAGCATGTTGCGCGTCAATGTGACGTAAAAGCTTAACAATAACGGCTAAAAGTAGGACATAATGTAGTTAATACTAAAAGGAAGGAAAGGCGAGAAGGAAAGTTATTGTGTAAATGGTTGAAAGTAAGCGTTAACGTGTTCTAAAGGGTTGATAGTTGTGTTTAACATAGCCGGCTTGGCTTATTAAGTTAACAACTATCTTATTGGAAGTGTGACATAAGCGTTGTACATTATTCGCTACTGCTAATGGGTTAGTCTTGCCATACATAAGGAATAACGTGAATAGCACACAAAGGGGTCGGAACAGAAAAAAAATATTTAAGCTACACGTTGGATGATCACTGTTCGAATTTTCGAAAAAAGAAAGCATTGTCGGAGCTTTTTATTATTTTTACTTATTTTCTTTAAAACTCCCCGCATAAAAAAACATAAAAAATATTGTTAAAAGATCCACATAACTTCATATCTTACCCTTAATAAACTATTCGCTGCACATGATTAATTTTTTGCTCTTCAAAGATATATGAGATGTGCCAAATAAGGGGAAAAGATATTGCTCTTAAGTCAAATTATCGACGTGTTTTATAGAGATAAGCTACCCACTGTATTTTGCTTAGCAAAGTAGTTCGGCTAAATGCATTTAGACACGCAATGAGAATGCAATGCCGCTATGGGAGCAATGACTTTAATGCAACCCATGCGGACTCCGTATTGAAAATTTCGTGTCTAAAGCAAAGATTTTTCCAGGATTTTCAATGGAAATAATTAAAAAAGTATGGCATACGAGAAAGAAGTGCCTACTATGGACACATTCGAAATTTCCTTGGCATTCCAACCAACTACAATGTTTTCCATAAATTAGGGGTGAGATTGCAACACATGCCGTTTACTACCACCGTCGTGCGGTGAGTGTTCCTTCATAAGATAAGTGGCCACAAGAATTAAAACGTATCACTAACTAATTTATGAGCTCTCCGAAAAAGAATATCCTCCATTAAGGACACACTGTTGAAGGAAGAAGATGTGGTCATGATATCTTGCCCTGCAAAATTTACAGTGGGATAATTCCACCACGTTTTATGGTCAGATGATGACTGACAAAATATTCTTTAAAAAATTCAAGTTTTATAATCAGATGACCTTCAAAAAATATTCTTTAAAAAATCCACGTTTTATGGTCAGATGGTGGGTGAAAAAATATTCTTTAAAAAATCCACGTTTTATGGTCAGATGGTGGGTGAAAAAATATTCTTTAAAAAATCCACGTTTTATGGTCAGATGGTGGGTGAAAAAATATTCTTTAAAAAATCCACGTTTTATGGTCAGATGGTGGGTGAAAAAATATTCTTTAAAAAATCCACGTTTTATGGTCAGATGGTGGGTGAAAAAATATTCTTTAAAAAATCCACGTTTTATGGTCAGATGGTGGGTGAAAAAATATTCTTTAAAAAATCCACGTTTTATGGTCAGATGGTGCGTGAAAAAATATTCTTTAAAAAATCCACGTTTTATGGTCAGATGGTGGGTGAAAAAATATTCTTTAAAAAATCCACGTTTTATGGTCAGATGGTGGGTGAAAAAATATTCTTTAAAAAATCCACGTTTTATGGTCAGATGGTGGGTGAAAAAATATTCTTTAAAAAATCCACGTTTTATGGTCAGATGGTGGGTGAAAAAATATTCTTTGAAAAATCCACGTTTTATGGTCAGATGGTGGGTGAAAAAATATTCTTTAAAAAATCCACGTTTTATGGTCAGATGGTGGGTGAAAAAATATTCTTTGAAAAATCCACGTTTTATGGTCAGATGGTGGGTGAAAAAATATTCTTTAAAAAATCCACGTTTTATGGTCAGATGGTGGGTGAACAAATATTCTTTAAAAAATCCACGTTTTATGGTCAGATGGTGGGTGAACAAATATTCTTTAAAAAATCCACGTTTTATGGTCAGATGGTGGGTGAAAAAATATTCTTTAAAAAATCCACGTTTTATGGTCAGATGGTGGGTGAAAAAATATTCTTTAAAAAATCCACGTTTTATGGTCAGATGGTGGGTGAAAAAATATTCTTTAAAAAATCCACGTTTTATGGTCAGATGGTGGGTGAAAAAATATTCTTTAAAAAATCCACGTTTTATGATCAGATGGTGGGTGAAAAAATATTCTTTAAAAAATCCACGTTTTATGGTCAGATGGTGGGTGAAAAAATATTCTTTAAAAAATCCACGTTTTATGGTCAGATGGTGGGTGAAAAAATATTCTTTGAAAAATCCACGTTTTATGGTCAGATGGTGGGTGAAAAAATATTCTTTAAAAAATCCACGTGTTATGGTCAGATGGTGGGTGAAAAAATATTCTTTGAAAAATCCACGTTTTACGGGCAGATGGTGGGTGAAAAAATCCACGTTTTATGGTCAGATGGTGGGGGACCCTGAAACACCCCACTGTACCCTGCTTTGAAGTCAACAATTATTTCATTGTCCAGTCATGGGTATATAAGCGTTTTGTAAATGTTTGCTAATGGGGGGTACATATGTATATTCATACAGATGTACATATGTATGCATATACCCAAGTGTTTGCCGTACAAAATGTCTAATTCACGTTTGCTTAATTTTTTTTCTCCAGGAAATATTTCCCAAAAACAAAATAAGGGGAGTCCGGCAAACGATGAGTGCACAATTTCTTTGCAAACGGTGTTGCCACAGCACTTGGCTGCCTTGGCCGGTCCATTATTTGTACTCACGATGGCAAGATGGACATGTCCATTGAATTGTTAGCTTAGCATCGACAGTTATTCGGTTTACTTTAACCAAAAAAAAACTAAATATCCTCACTAAATATTCCCCCAGTGCCAGTTTGCCAAGAAATGGTATTCCTCCAGTCCAGTCATTTGAAGAGCAGCAGGCAGGCAGCTACAGGCATATGGTTATTTATATACCCATGCTATGGCAATGTCTCTGCGGATTTAAGAGCCTTCCATGTGTGCTGGCATTTTGGCATTTCACTGCGTCTTTGTTTGTTTTGATATGTCGGTAGGTTGGTAGGTTGTCGTTTTAGTCGCTTTGCTCAAAGTATCTCCCTTAGCCTAATATGTCAATGAATGTTCTTTTTATGGCCTGATAATTGAGACACCAGACCATTCCCTAAGCCAAATGCACAAGCATTTAAATGTTGTTTTTCCTGGTTTTTATAATTGTTAAGGCCATTTTGGTAATTAAACACAATAATTTAACAGCGAGACCAATGGTCGTATACGTAATTTAATAAATATTAAGTATATGCCGCAGTGTATTGAGAATTATTATTACTTATACGTAGCCATAAAAAGGTAATTGTGGCGACAATAATTTTATTGGCAATAATTGTTTAGGCAGAATAAGTGCTTAGATAAAACTGAGGAGCATTTTTACACCAAAGGTGCTGTGAAAAGTTTGGAGACCTTCAAGGATTTTTAAATAATTTTTCAAAAATACTTTAAGGCCAGAAAACGTGGATTTTTTAAAGAATTTTTAAGGGATACATTAAGCCCAGAAAACGTGGATTTTTTAAAGAATTTTTCAGGGATACTTTAAGCCCAGAAAACGTGGATTTTTTAAAGAATTTTTCAGGGATACTTTAAGCCCAGAAAACGTGGATTTTTTAAAGAATTTTTCAGGGATACTTTAAGCCCAGAAAACGTGGATTTTTTAAAGAATTTTTCAGGGATACTTTAAGCCCAGAAAACGTGGATTTTTTAAAGAATTTTTCAGGGATACTTTAAGCCCAGAAAACGTGGATTTTTTAAAGAATTTTTCAGGGATACTTTAAGCCCAGAAAACGTGGATTTTTTAAAGAATTTTTCAGGGATACTTTAAGCCCAGAAAACGTGGATTTTTTAAAGAATTTTTCAGGGATACTTTAAGCCCAGAAAACGTGGATTTTTTAAAGAATTTTTCAGGGATACTTTAAGCCCAGAAAACGTGGATTTTTTAAAGAATTTTTCAGGGATACTTTAAGCCCAGAAAACGTGGATTTTTTAAAGAATTTTTCAGGGATACTTTAAGCCCAGAAAACGTGGATTTTTTAAAGAATTTTTCAGGGATACTTTAAGCCCAGAAAACGTGGATTTTTTAAAGAATTTTTCAGGGATACTTTAAGCCCAGAAAACGTGGATTTTTTAAAGAATTTTTCAGGGATACTTTAAGCCCAGAAAACGTGGATTTTTTAAAGAATTTTTCAGGGATACTTTAAGCCCAGAAAACGTGGATTTTTTAAAGAATTTTTCAGGGATACTTTAAGCCCAGAAAACGTGGATTTTTTAAAGAATTTTTCAGGGATACTTTAAGCCCAGAAAACGTGGATTTTTTAAAGAATTTTTCAGGGATACTTTAAGCCCAGAAAACGTGGATTTTTTAAAGAATTTTTCAGGGATACTTTAAGCCCAGAAAACGTGGATTTTTTAAAGAATTTTTCAGGGATACTTTAAGCCCAGAAAACGTGGATTTTTTAAAGAATTTTTCAGGGATACTTTAAGCCCAGAAAACGTGGATTTTTTAAAGAATTTTTCAGGGATACTTTAAGCCCAGAAAACGTGGATTTTTTAAAGAATTTTTCAGGGATACTTTAAGCCCAGAAAACGTGGATTTTTTAAAGAATTTTTCAGGGATACTTTAAGCCCAGAAAACGTGGATTTTTTAAAGAATTTTTCAGGGATACTTTAAGCCCAGAAAACGTGGATTTTTTAAAGAATTTTTCAGGGATACTTTAAGCCCAGAAAACGTGGATTTTTTAAAGAATTTTTCAGGGATACTTTAAGCCCAGAAAACGTGGATTTTTTAAAGAATTTTTCAGGGATACTTTAAGCCCAGAAAACGTGGATTTTTTAAAGAATTTTTCAGGGATACTTTAAGCCCAGAAAACGTGGATTTTTTAAAGAATTTTTCAGGGATACTTTAAGCCCAGAAAACGTGGATTTTTTAAAGAATTTTTCAGGGATACTTTAAGCCCAGAAAACGTGGATTTTTTAAAGAATTTTTCAGGGATACTTTAAGCCCAGAAAACGTGGATTTTTTAAAGAATTTTTCAGGGATACTTTAAGCCCAGAAAACGTGGATTTTTTAAAGAATTTTTCAGGGATACTTTAAGCCCAGAAAACGTGGATTTTTTAAAGAATTTTTCAGGGATACTTTAAGCCCAGAAAACGTGGATTTTTTAAAGAATTTTTCAGGGATACTTTAAGCCCAGAAAACGTGGATTTTTTAAAGAATTTTTCAGGGATACTTTAAGCCCAGAAAACGTGGATTTTTTAAAGAATTTTTCAGGGATACTTTAAGCCCAGAAAACGTGGATTTTTTAAAGAATTTTTCAGGGATACTTTAAGCCCAGAAAACGTGGATTTTTTAAAGAATTTTTCAGGGATACTTTAAGCCCAGAAAACGTGGATTTTTTAAAGAATTTTTCAGGGATACTTTAAGCCCAGAAAACGTGGATTTTTTAAAGAATTTTTCAGGGATACTTTAAGCCCAGAAAACGTGGATTTTTTAAAGAATTTTTCAGGGATACTTTAAGCCCAGAAAACGTGGATTTTTTAAAGAATTTTTCAGGGATACTTTAAGCCCAGAAAACGTGGATTTTTTAAAGAATTTTTCAGGGATACTTTAAGCCCAGAAAACGTGGATTTTTTAAAGAATTTTTCAGGGATACTTTAAGCCCAGAAAACGTGGATTTTTTAAAGAATTTTTCAGGGATACTTTAAGCCCAGAAAACGTGGATTTTTTAAAGAATTTTTCAGGGATACTTTAAGCCCAGAAAACGTGGATTTTTTAAAGAATTTTTCAGGGATACTTTAAGCCCAGAAAACGTGGATTTTTTAAAGAATTTTTCAGGGATACTTTAAGCCCAGAAAACGTGGATTTTTTAAAGAATTTTTCAGGGATACTTTAAGCCCAGAAAACGTGGATTTTTTAAAGAATTTTTCAGGGATACTTTAAGCCCAGAAAACGTGGATTTTTTAAAGAATTTTTCAGGGATACTTTAAGCCCAGAAAACGTGGATTTTTTAAAGAATTTTTCAGGGATACTTTAAGCCCAGAAAACGTGGATTTTTTAAAGAATTTTTCAGGGATACTTTAAGCCCAGAAAACGTGGATTTTTTAAAGAATTTTTCAGGGATACTTTAAGCCCAGAAAACGTGGATTTTTTAAAGAATTTTTCAGGGATACTTTAAGCCCAGAAAACGTGGATTTTTTAAAGAATTTTTCAGGGATACTTTAAGCCCAGAAAACGTGGATTTTTTAAAGAATTTTTCAGGGATACTTTAAGCCCAGAAAACGTGGATTTTTTAAAGAATTTTTCAGGGATACTTTAAGCCCAGAAAACGTGGATTTTTTAAAGAATTTTTCAGGGATACTTTAAGCCCAGAAAACGTGGATTTTTTAAAGAATTTTTCAGGGATACTTTAAGCCCAGAAAACGTGGATTTTTTAAAGAATTTTTCAGGGATACTTTAAGCCCAGAAAACGTGGATTTTTTAAAGAATTTTTCAGGGATACTTTAAGCCCAGAAAACGTGGATTTTTTAAAGAATTTTTCAGGGATACTTTAAGCCCAGAAAACGTGGATTTTTTAAAGAATTTTTCAGGGATACTTTAAGCCCAGAAAACGTGGATTTTTTAAAGAATTTTTCAGGGATACTTTAAGCCCAGAAAACGTGGATTTTTTAAAGAATTTTTCAGGGATACTTTAAGCCCAGAAAACGTGGATTTTTTAAAGAATTTTTCAGGGATACTTTAAGCCCAGAAAACGTGGATTTTTTAAAGAATTTTTCAGGGATACTTTAAGCCCAGAAAACGTGGATTTTTTAAAGAATTTTTCAGGGATACTTTAAGCCCAGAAAACGTGGATTTTTTAAAGAATTTTTCAGGGATACTTTAAGCCCAGAAAACGTGGATTTTTTAAAGAATTTTTCAGGGATACTTTAAGCCCAGAAAACGTGGATTTTTTAAAGAATTTTTCAGGGATACTTTAAGCCCAGAAAACGTGGATTTTTTAAAGAATTTTTCAGGGATACTTTAAGCCCAGAAAACGTGGATTTTTTAAAGAATTTTTCAGGGATACTTTAAGCCCAGAAAACGTGGATTTTTTAAAGAATTTTTCAGGGATACTTTAAGCCCAGAAAACGTGGATTTTTTAAAGAATTTTTCAGGGATACTTTAAGCCCAGAAAACGTGGATTTTTTAAAGAATTTTTCAGGGATACTTTAAGCCCAGAAAACGTGGATTTTTTAAAGAATTTTTCAGGGATACTTTAAGCCCAGAAAACGTGGATTTTTTAAAGAATTTTTCAGGGATACTTTAAGCCCAGAAAACGTGGATTTTTTAAAGAATTTTTCAGGGATACTTTAAGCCCAGAAAACGTGGATTTTTTAAAGAATTTTTCAGGGATACTTTAAGCCCAGAAAACGTGGATTTTTTAAAGAATTTTTCAGGGATACTTTAAGCCCAGAAAACGTGGATTTTTTAAAGAATTTTTCAGGGATACTTTAAGCCCAGAAAACGTGGATTTTTTAAAGAATTTTTCAGGGATACTTTAAGCCCAGAAAACGTGGATTTTTTAAAGAATTTTTCAGGGATACTTTAAGCCCAGAAAACGTGGATTTTTTAAAGAATTTTTCAGGGATACTTTAAGCCCAGAAAACGTGGATTTTTTAAAGAATTTTTCAGGGATACTTTAAGCCCAGAAAACGTGGATTTTTTAAAGAATTTTTCAGGGATACTTTAAGCCCAGAAAACGTGGATTTTTTAAAGAATTTTTCAGGGATACTTTAAGCCCAGAAAACGTGGATTTTTTAAAGAATTTTTCAGGGATACTTTAAGCCCAGAAAACGTGGATTTTTTAAAGAATTTTTCAGGGATACTTTAAGCCCAGAAAACGTGGATTTTTTAAAGAATTTTTCAGGGATACTTTAAGCCCAGAAAACGTGGATTTTTTAAAGAATTTTTCAGGGATACTTTAAGCCCAGAAAACGTGGATTTTTTAAAGAATTTTTCAGGGATACTTTAAGCCCAGAAAACGTGGATTTTTTAAAGAATTTTTCAGGGATACTTTAAGCCCAGAAAACGTGGATTTTTTAAAGAATTTTTCAGGGATACTTTAAGCCCAGAAAACGTGGATTTTTTAAAGAATTTTTCAGGGATACTTTAAGCCCAGAAAACGTGGATTTTTTAAAGAATTTTTCAGGGATACTTTAAGCCCAGAAAACGTGGATTTTTTAAAGAATTTTTCAGGGATACTTTAAGCCCAGAAAACGTGGATTTTTTAAAGAATTTTTCAGGGATACTTTAAGCCCAGAAAACGTGGATTTTTTAAAGAATTTTTCAGGGATACTTTAAGCCCAGAAAACGTGGATTTTTTAAAGAATTTTTCAGGGATACTTTAAGCCCAGAAAACGTGGATTTTTTAAAGAATTTTTCAGGGATACTTTAAGCCCAGAAAACGTGGATTTTTTAAAGAATTTTTCAGGGATACTTTAAGCCCAGAAAACGTGGATTTTTTAAAGAATTTTTCAGGGATACTTTAAGCCCAGAAAACGTGGATTTTTTAAAGAATTTTTCAGGGATACTTTAAGCCCAGAAAACGTGGATTTTTTAAAGAATTTTTCAGGGATACTTTAAGCCCAGAAAACGTGGATTTTTTAAAGAATTTTTCAGGGATACTTTAAGCCCAGAAAACGTGGATTTTTTAAAGAATTTTTCAGGGATACTTTAAGCCCAGAAAACGTGGATTTTTTAAAGAATTTTTCAGGGATACTTTAAGCCCAGAAAACGTGGATTTTTTAAAGAATTTTTCAGGGATACTTTAAGCCCAGAAAACGTGGATTTTTTAAAGAATTTTTCAGGGATACTTTAAGCCCAGAAAACGTGGATTTTTTAAAGAATTTTTCAGGGATACTTTAAGCCCAGAAAACGTGGATTTTTTAAAGAATTTTTCAGGGATACTTTAAGCCCAGAAAACGTGGATTTTTTAAAGAATTTTTAAGGGATACATTAAGCCCAGAAAACGTGGATTTTTTAAAGAATTTTTAAGGGATACCTTAAGCCCAGAAAACGTGGATTTTTTAAAGAATTTTTAAGGGATACCTTAAGCCCAGAAAACGTGGATTTTTTAAAGAATTTTTCAGGGATACTTTAAGCCCAGAAAACGTGGATTTTTTAAAGAATTTTTAAGGGATACCTTAAGCCCAGAAAACGTGGATTTTTTAAAGAATTTTTAAGGGATACCTTAAGCCCAGAAAACGTGGATTTTTTAAAGAATTTTTCAGGGATACCTTAAGCCCAGAAAACGTGGATTTTTTAAAGAATTTTTAAGGGATACCTTAAGCCCAGAAAACGTGGATTTTTTAAAGAATTTTTAAGGGATACCTTAAGCCCAGAAAACGTGGATTTTTTAAAGAATTTTTAAGGGATACCTTAAGCCCAGAAAACGTGGATTTTTTAAAGAATTTTTAAGGGATACCTTAAGCCCAGAAAACGTGGATTTTTTAAAGAATTTTTAAGGGATACCTTAAGCCCAGAAAACGTGGATTTTTTAAAGAATTTTTAAGGGATACCTTAAGCCCAGAAAACGTGGATTTTTTAAAGAATTTTTAAGGGATACCTTAAGCCCAGAAAACGTGGATTTTTTAAAGAATTTTTAAGGGATACCTTAAGCCCAGAAAACGTGGATTTTTTAAAGAATTTTTAAGGGATACCTTAAGCCCAGAAAACGTGGATTTTTTAAAGAATTTTTAAGGGATACCTTAAGCCCAGAAAACGTGGATTTTTTAAAGAATTTTTAAGGGATACCTTAAGCCCAGAAAACGTGGATTTTTTAAAGAATTTTTCAGGGATACTTTAAGCCCAGAAAACGTGGATTTTTTAAAGAATTTTTAAGGGATACCTTAAGCCCAGAAAACGTGGATTTTTTAAAGAATTTTTAAGGGATACCTTAAGCCCAGAAAACGTGGATTTTTTAAAGAATTTTTAAGGGATACCTTAAGCCCAGAAAACGTGGATTTTTTAAAGAATTTTTAAGGGATACCTTAAGCCCAGAAAACGTGGATTTTTTAAAGAATTTTTAAGGGATACCTTAAGCCCAGAAAACGTGGATTTTTTAAAGAATTTTTAAGGGATACCTTAAGCCCAGAAAACGTGGATTTTTTAAAGAATTTTTAAGGGATACCTTAAGCCCAGAAAACGTGGATTTTTTAAAGAATTTTTAAGGGATACCTTAAGCCCAGAAAACGTGGATTTTTTAAAGAATTTTTAAGGGATACCTTAAGCCCAGAAAACGTGGATTTTTTAAAGAATTTTTAAGGGATACCTTAAGCCCAGAAAACGTGGATTTTTTAAAGAATTTTTAAGGGATACCTTAAGCCCAGAAAACGTGGATTTTTTAAAGAATTTTTAAGGGATACCTTAAGCCCAGAAAACGTGGATTTTTTAAAGAATTTTTAAGGGATACCTTAAGCCCAGAAAACGTGGATTTTTTAAAGAATTTTTAAGGGATACCTTAAGCCCAGAAAACGTGGATTTTTTAAAGAATTTTTCAGGGATACCTTAAGCCCAGAAAACGTGGATTTTTTAAAGAATTTTTAAGGGAT